>NC_133770.1:122435731-122462626 GCF_003597395.2 Chelonoidis abingdonii
GCCGGCAAGAAGGAACTGACGAGTGGGCGGGCCGGCAGGGGTATATATCACCCGCCATAGCGGCGCCACTCTAGGGGCGACCTGCCGGCCCGCTTGAGTTGCTAGGGTAAAAGTTTCCGACGAACGTGCACGCGCGGCACGTACACCTACTGGAATGGATATGAGCAAGCACTCGAAGAAGAATTGGAGATTTCATTGACAGATTCATGAGTGCAGAGAACCAGTGCTGGTGGGCCCACACTGGAGCTATGAATAGGACTCTGAGGTGGTCCTGTAGGATTTTCAGCAAGACTTCAGGAATGAGTGAGATTGGCAGGAAAGCACAGAGAAGCCTTTCTGACAAGGGAAACAAGAACACATGTCAGGGAATACTGGCTGCAACCTTGCAGGGAACAGAATTGCTGACATTTTCTGCTGGTTCTTGTTGCAAATACGTCTACTTGGGGATATTTCCACCATTGGAAGATACGTCTGGTCACATCTAGGTGAAATGACCATTTGTGCTCGTAAATGATCTGCCACGGGGGTCTGCAAAACCATTCTGCATCCCCAGAAGGTTAGATGCTTCAATATCCACCAAACTGGCACTACAGAATTCTGAAAGACAAGTCACCTGTTAGAAGAGTGGGGGAGATTGGGCTCCACCTTGCCTGTTGAGGTAAAATATTGCCAGTGTTGTCTGTGAAAACTAAGAGCATCTCCCTTGCAGGTGAAGCCAGGTCTGTGTGCCCCCGCCCTGCAGCTTCAGCCAGGGCCGTGTGCCTCCAAACCACAGCTTTGGCCGGGGCTGGGTGCCCCCAACCTGTGGCTTCAGCCAGAGCTGTGTGCCCCACAAGGCTGCGGCCAGAGCTGCAGCCAGGGCTGTGTGCCCCTCTCGCAGCTGCAGCAGGAACCTGGCTGTGTTCCCCTACTCCCCACAGTGCGGTTCGAGCTCTCAGTCCCCTCATATGGGGCTCTAGCTGTCATTCCTCCCCCACAACTCTCTTGCCCCCGTTTTTTGGACAGGTCACAGCTCCTGTGATTTTTTGTTTATTGCCTGCGACCTCTCTGTGACTTTTACCAAAAATAACCATGACAAAATCTTAACCTTAATAATAGTCTTTCTGTGTGTTTTATCTGAAGCTGCTGCCATTGCAGCCAGGGAATGCCTGAAAGATGAGGACTCAGAATGACATGTTGATCAAGATCTTGTAAGCCAGTATTGCATCAGACCTTGAACTGAGGGCCTGGAGGATGAATATTGTAGATTGTATGGAGAAGGAAAGAGAGGATAGGAGCAAGGCCCAGGAGTCTCAGTAGGAATAGGAGAGGGAGATGTGCCCGGACATAATGGGGCTTCTCTGGCAGCAAAAACAGATGCTGCAGACTCTTGTAGACCTATATGTTCAACAATCCCAGCTCGCCCCTTTGGAGTCCATGGAGAATTCCAGTATAGCACCTCCCTTCACTTTCCAAGACAACACTCCACTTGGCATCAGGGTCCACAACCCTAACCCTACCCTTCCACCTTTGGGGACATTAAGGACAATCACAGCTTCTCATACACAAACCTACGAAAGCAATGGTTGATGTATGTGTAGCTAAAATAGACATGAATGTTCCTTCCTCTTCTTTAAGCTCTGTTAATATTCAAAGTTTAAATGTATGGATTTGCTTTTAGCTTGTACACAAATTTTAAGTGTTTTCGTTAGTCAATTAAATTCTTTTGTTTGGAAAATAATTAATTTTTATTAGTTCCCAACCTGTGCTGCAGAATGCCTAGCGCCAGTGAAAGCACTTATACAATAACAACTACTGTGACACAACTCATAGGATCAGTGGCAAACAGTGTAATAATCATAAACGTACAGCAAGCACCACAGAATTCCTAACAAGCCCCCAAACTGCAGATCCAGCTAGAGCTCAGTATACCACAACACATTACTGTGGCTCGCTGTTCAAGTGCTCTTTTCAAAGCTTCCCTGAGCTGTATGGATCTGTGTAGAGCTCTTCTAACGGCACTTCAAACTCGGCAGACAACTGCTTCATCTCCGCCCTCCATCCCAGCAGCGACTATCCTCCCTCTTTGCTTCACAGATATTATGCAGGACACAGCAGGCACCGATAACCGTTGGGATACGTTTCTCACTGAGCAAATAAAAATCACTGCGTTGTATCTCAGCCATGATCTGACTAGATCACTTGGAGACACACTTCAATCTCTGCCCTGTTTGCTGAGTCTTCCAATTAAATTTCCAACACTGATGGGTTTCATGCAATTTGGACACCTCAACCAGGAACCAGATTGACACTATAATCTTAACTCATACATGACGGGGCCTGATCCAAAACCCACATAAGTCAATGGGAGTCTCTCTTTTGACTAAAAGGGGACTTTGGATCAGATCCAGTGGCCAATGAATAGCTGCAAAAGGAAGTATCTTTTGGGTATAGATAATCTTGAGTCAAATTTGAACTAATGACCTAGAAGGTTCAAACCTGTATATTGTACTCTACCCGTGCAATTCCTTTCTTTAGTTATTTTTATAAAGAATTAGGGGGGGAAAGATCAGCCCTCCATTATGTAAAAGCTTCGTAGCCAAGATATAGCTAAACCATTTTTAGGGGTAATTTTCAAAAGTGATTATCTTTAACAAAGAAAAAATATTTTTTTTTTATCAACATTACAGTCTCTTTCCACAAATACAGAAATTCCAGCAATTGGGAGAAATAAATATAACACACAAATCTGCAAAATCAAACTATTACTCTGGAGATATAACAAGTAACACTGTACAGAGTTTGAACACACCAAAATTAATTGCATACAAGTGACAAATTTTCAGTTTACACATTACAACATTAATATCACTTCTTGTTTTCCCATATCACTGTACACTGTTGCTGTTTGGTGCTCTAAGAGTCCCACTTTCAGTCAAGATCCTTATCACATTTGGAATGTCAATACCTTTAATAAAAAGGGAGAAGAGAAGATGAGTGATTTGCTGATAAAGTTCTCCTAATAATGATTATTTTAAAACAAACACAAATGTACTAATGAAACACCTGAACATATTCATGAGTTTTGGAGGATTTCATACTAAATGAAACAAATTTATACATATTTTATTAGAATTATCGCAGGAGTCTGAATGATCAGAATGGTACCAAATTTCCAGGTGCACATAGAAATTGTGTGTTTGAGGCTTAGAAATGAGGATAAGCTGCTTGTCAGGGGGAGGATAGCAGGAGTTGGATGTAGAGATATGGGAGAGTTCAGAAGCTGGGACTCTTATCAGGAGCTTATAGTGAGAGATGAAAATACCTGTCTCCTGATTAAGAGCTGTTTACTGAGAATATTACTGAATATGAGTGTACATGTTCCTAAGAATTGTACAAGCAAAGGCTTCTTACATGCCATAAATCTCAAACCCTAAAAACAACATCATACAAACCACCATACAGGTCCTAGATTCACTCTTTTTTTTTTTTTTTAAATAAAGAAGGCATGCTTGATTTTAGTCAATTGAATCTTCATGATAGGAAAAACCTGTAAACATTACTACGAGCTAACAGGAAAATACCAAAAGGCAATAAAAATTTACATATGACATCTTCAGAGGAGAACAAGCATTTTGACCTTCATCCCTAAGAAAGAGTGTGGGTCCTGATGAAGTGGCAAGTTGAAAATATTAAGAACTAAGAGAAGACAATATTGTCTCATCAACTTCTGTCCTAATAAATTCACAAAATACACTTTATCAGTAGAGCTCTGCTCCACTTCAACAACATCATTTAAAAAAAATTACTACAAACAAAATTAAGGTATACAGATGCAAGCAGATTACCTCTGAAGGCTGGATTTGTAGCTGCTATTTTCTGTAGAGTAGCCGTAACCTCAGCAGCATCCATATTTCTTACACTATTGAAAAATTCAGTAGTGACATCGTTTTCATATGATGTTCTCAAAGAGTCAGATAAAGAGTTTTGGGGTGCATCTCTCTCAATAGCAGATAAAAACTTTTCATTAGACATGTTTTGAGAAGAGGAGGGATATTGCTCTTCAGTAGCAGAAGCAGACTCTAAGGACTCTTCATTACTTAATACTTTAAACGTGGATTGAAAAGTTCCACGTTTCCAATTTGTAGCATTGCTTTTTGAAAAGTTCACTGATTGTGAATCCTTTCTCATGAATGTTCCACTAACATTAGACTTTGCTGCTGTGCTGTCATATGGTTGTTGGGCAGGATGTTTCCTCCTGTCTGACATATAATTTGCTGAAAATCCTGCAAGAAAAAAAAGTTACTTCCATTATGTATACAAAAAAAAAAAGACCACAGTTCCAAAACTTCATATACTGCAGGTAGTTCCAAGTATCACTAATGGCATATTAATTGAAATTTTAAGATGCAATGCTTCTTAGGAAATATTGTCACCTTATCAAAAAGTTACAGAGAAAGGAGGTGCACTGGAATTTCTGGATATTTTTACTTACTGGCACGGGACTGCGTTCCCCATCAAACCAGACAGTAGGACAAAAACAGAACCTGTTAGTCCCAAGAATGAACTCCTTCCCTAGAGAGATGCAGGTTTCTTGTACTGATACATCAGGAGCAGAACCACAGAGGCTAAGAAGCTGCAAAGTGTACAGCTGCTGGATAAAGGGGGATTGCACTCATTTAACTTAGCTGGCTAAGAAATCAATTTAGTTAACTCTGCAATTTCTGTGAGTAGACTGGACCTGAGTCTAGTCTGTTCCTCTTCAAGGGGGAGAGGAGGAAGGAAAAAAAAGACTCTTACATCAGGAATAAGGCACGAAAAATCATGGACTTGTTTCCTTGCATGCAATGACCCAGTCTCATCAGTCTTCCTGGAAGTGCAATCATACTTCCCTCTCTCCAGACCAGCACATTTAGATGCTGGAGATTATCTTCTTTTTAAAATATACTTTTCTCCTAATTAGATTTAAGTTTTAAGACTTCAGAACTTGCATTCTTTCTTTGGGAATAAGGACTTTTCTGAGCATATTAATTTTTTAAAATAATTAGCCTCTATCAATTGAACAAGAGCTAGAACATTTTAAGTTGCAAATGTTCCGACTGCATACATTGTCGTCCATTTAAAGACCAGCATGTGCTTGCAGGAAACAGAAGTCTCCCATTCATTTCCAATGGGACAGTCTAATGAGCCATGAATTTTAAAAGTCCTATAAATTTCTACATTTAAATGTATTGGGTGAATAGCCTTTATTTTCTGATTGGTTGATATGCCTATATCTGTGGAGAAAGAGAAGTCCATTAATCTAAATTACTTGAACTTGATCATTTCAAAACTCTGCTTCAGTGAAGCAGGAAAAAAATACTAGAAGTTTTCACATAATTCAATATTAGGGTTAAAATATATTTAAAGAAATGGAGTCTTAAATTCTTAAAACTTTACCGGTGTTACAGTCACTAATATCCACCGAAGTCGCATCAGATTGTTCTGTGGAATGTTCAATTGTTTTTTCTTGATTTGGTTCAGAATCTAAAGAGTCCTAAAAATTTAAAAAACATTGCATGCATAACTTCTTTCAAGTTTTTTAAACAATCAATTCTTAAAATTAGGTCGGTAGAACACTTCTGGAGAGAAGAAATAGGAACAGTATCTTCACCAAAAAAACAAATTCCACACTGACCGATTAAATAAATAACAGGTTCTAAAAATGTACATCTAGAAAACCTGTTATGCTAGAGTTAGTAGCAAGTAAAATTTTTAGGGAAAGAACATTTGCTCTAATTAAGTCCCAGTCCAATGACAAAAAGGCATTATGTGCTAGCCCAAAAAACACACTAAAAAGCCCATATCTCCATAAACCACCAGTCATGAAAGCAAAAGCTTTATATACTATTGGAAATTTGTGATTCCTAATTTTTCAAATGTATTAGGCACAGGATGGAGGCCCAAAAGATCAGAGTTTTATTCCTGCTTTTGATAGACAAGAAAATGACAAAAATTATATATTTACCAATCTCCACCGAATCCTGCAAATACTTAATTACATGTGTAACTTTACTCATGCAAATAGTCCCACAGAAGTCAGTGGAATTACTCACATGAGTAATGTTATGCACATAATTAAATGTTTGCAGGACTGGGCTTTAATAGTGTATATAAAGTACTATATGAGAACACACTAATAAAGCCAATCACTGGAAAAGACAGAAGCAGGATTTAGGATGTTCTAACTTCAAGTGCTATGCTTAATCCTCCATCCCATGTGGCTTTTAGGCACCACAAACGGTATCACTCAAAGGTATGAACTTTTAAGCCAAAATGGACTTCAAACTTTCAATAAGATATAGTGAAGAAAATGTAGCACAAAATTTCAAATATTTTTTTTAAAATGGCCCCGAAATCAGGCAAATTGTCATAACTTTTTATTACAATATTTCATGCACCTCTAGTAAGCAACAGAATTGGAGCAAAAATGTTATAACTGTACAGGAAAAGCTATGATTTTCTCATACTATCTTCATTATAAATCTTTCAAAATCTTGATGGACAAAACTTGGAGGTTGCACCCATGTCCATTCTCTTCCAGTATGAACACTTGATCTGTACTCTTTATAGGTCACAGAAGTCAAGACAGATTCAATCATTTACTAAAATATACAAAATTACATTTGTTGGTGCACCCTGTTGCCGATACTCCACCAATGCATTCGTAAGAGTTTGTGTAACCTTTAGGATAAAGGATGCATCATCTTCACTCAATATCTCAAAGCTTTGCTGGAAAAAAAAGGTAGAAAATCAAAACATGTTCTAAAAGATGCAGGAGACAATCTAACTTTTCATCTATGGCATAGATGAGCTATTAGATTACTCACTGTTTTGCTTGTAACATCAAATTTTATTTCAGTTTATAGAGAAACACCTTTAAGAGTACCTACTGGAGTTATGCACTTATGTAATTTTCTCATAGTAATATTCATACAAGAACCAATAAATTCAGCAGCTTTATCATTCCCCAAATAGCAAAAACCAAACCAACAAACAAAAAAAAACCCAAAATGAACTTAAGCCTCAGATGCTTTCCTTAAGAGCCTGAGTGTATAAAAGAGCCTTGAAGCAAGCCCCAAAAGTTAACAAATTCAGGCCGAGGGAGGCATGAATTCCAAAGTTAGGGGCCCCCACAGAAACTACCCTATCAGTATTTTCTCTTCCTAAGCTGAGAAGATTCCAGCTTGAGCACCTTTACTGATCACAACTGAGACAGTATTGCATGCAGAGAGAGGCAGGTCCCAAGACACTCAAGGTTTTACAGGCCAAAGCCAGTATCTCAATATCTATGTAATCACAAAGTAACCAATACACCAAATAATGTATCAATGGACAATTGGAATTACTTTTTAAAACAAGCAGTATTTGTTCCGTTTGAGTTTGCATCACTATTTTTCAAACAGGATCCTAGCAACAAAACAGCAGCTAACAACAAACATGCAAAATAAATATTTAGTAAAGGGAAGCTACCTGATAATAGATTACAAAAACCAGTAGATTTTTTTTTTGAGCTAATGAAATTTGAGCTAATGAAATTAGGTTAACATAAATCACATTAAAATATTATTTGCTAGGCAGGTAAGATGGGATAAGCTCTTCTAAAACAGAAAGCCACTGTGTTCTTATTGGTTCTAAAAAAACTAGAGCAAGAATTCTCAAACTTCATTGCATCACAACCCCCTTCTGACAACAAAAATTACTAAACGACTCCAGGAGGGGAGACCGAAGCCTGAGCCCGCCCGAGCTCCGCCGCCCTGGGTCAGGGGGGAAAAAGCCCAAGTCCCACTGCTCTGGGCAGGAGGAACAAAGCAGAAGCCCCAGCGCTTCAGCTCCAGGCAGGGGCTCTGCAACCTGAGCCCTGCCATACCAGGCTGAAGCCCTCGGGTTTTGGCCCCAGGCGGTGGGTCTCAGGCTTTGGCCCTGGACCCCAACAAGTCTAAGCCAGCCCTGGCAACCCCCTTAATATGGGGTCGCAACCCACTTTGGGATCCTGACCCACAGTTTGAGAAATGGTGAAATAGAATATCACACAAAATGTATGCAGTCCATATTTTCCCCAAACAGATTACCTGAACAATAAGCATACTTATTTTAACTAAAGCAAGTAAAGAGGGACAGGAACTCAATCATACTGAAGTGTTAAAACTCAACAATGGAGATGGGTGCATCTTCAGCCCGGATGCTAACAAACAGGAGACTGAACAAATCACAACTGAAAGCTAAAGTTCAACAAGGAAGCAAGGAGAAACAGTAGTGGGTGAATCAGAGAAAAAAAGAAATTCTGTAATGGAAGAAGCTAAATATTTAGAGCCTCATATTTTAAAAGCAGAGTATTCCAGTAAAGATGGTCAGTGGGCATCTAGAGGAATTCCAAAACATGCAATTCAAACCCACTATAAGATACAGATGCCAGATACAAGAATGGATCAGCACAATAAGGTATTGAGATCAACACTCCCCTAGCAGAGCACTGAACAGCCTACTTTCCATTGCTCTCTTGCTACTGGGCAGAGAAGAAAGTTTTCTGCATAATTTTGTGCAGGAGGCAAATTCCAGGACTGATCCCATGTACAACAGATCTGCTAAGCAGAAGACTACAACTGACATCAGCCCCCTTCTGACTCTATTTCCCTTCTTCTGACTAGGTAAGGGGAAGGATCCCGAAGCAGGAAGTGGCTAGGCTCTGTTGGAAAGCAGCTGTCACATATATCTGCTAAGACCTTAACACATCTGAGAACTGTTATTAGGTCCTCCATCAGTCTTCTTTTCTCAAGATTACATATACCTAGTTTAATAGCTTGCCTTTGGATTCTCTCCAATTCGTACTCTCTCCACATCTTTCCTAAACCGTGATGCCCAAAACTGGAAACAGTACTCCAGCCAAAACCTCACTAGTGCCAAATGGAGTGGAACATTTACCTCCTGCATCTTACATACCATTATGTTCCTGTTAATACACCCCAGAGCTATATTTACCTTTTCTCACCTGCATCACATTCCTGATTTATATTTAGTTTGTGATCCACTATAATCTCAAGATCCTTTTCAGAAGTACTGTTGTCTAGACAGCTGTTCCCCATTTTGTATTTGTGCATTTGATTTTTCCTTCTTAAGTGAAATACTTTGTACTCGTCTTTATTGAATTTCATCTTGTTGATTTCAGACTAATTCTACAATTTATCAAAGTCATTTTGAATTCTACTCCTGTCTGCTGAAGTGCTTGCAATCCCTCTCATCTCAGTGTCATCTGCATATTTATAAGTGTACTCTCAGTATATTATCCAAATAATTAATGAAAATACTGAATAGCACTGAATCCATGACAGATTCCTGCAGAAACCCCCACTTGATATATCATCTCATCCTGACAGTGAACCATTGATAACTACTCTGAGCACAGCTTTTCAACCAGCTGTGCACCCATTTTATAGTAATTTCATCTAGACCACACTTCCCTAGTTTGCATGTGAGAATGTCACGTGGGACTGTGCCAAAAGCTTTACTAAAAATCAAGATCTCACATTTAATGCTTCCCCCATCCATTAGGGCAGTAAACCCGTCCAAGAAGGAAATTAGGTTAGTCCGGTATGAGCCATTTTTGACAAATCCGTATTGACAATAATTTATCATCCTGTTATCCTCTAGGTGCTTACATATTAATTGTTTAATAATTTATTCCAATACCTTTCCAGGTATCAAAGTTAGGCTGACTGGTCTATAATTCCCCAGGTTCTTGGTTCCCCCTTTTAAAGATAGGTACTAATTTTGCCCTTCTCCAGTCCTCTGGGATCTCACCCGTCCTCCATGAGTTTTCAGAAATAATTGCTAATAGTTCTTGATTGCTTTAGCTAGATTCATAAGTACCCTAGAGTTAATTTAATCAGGTCTATTGTGATAATTGGGCCTACAAATTTATCCTAATTGTGAGCTCCACTACAAAAAGTAACATTCATAAAATGTCACAATAACCTTTACCAACAAATGTTGATGGGAAAAGACAAAAAAGCAAGACAGAGACTGAATTAGTTCCTCCCCTCTTTCCCCCCTCCAAAAAAAGCCCTACTGATACAATTCAAGGACTGTGTTAAGATCATGCCGGGTGAACAAGAAAAGTGTGGGACTGAAAAATTGATGAACCAAAACTAGTGTGTCAAAAACTAGGCGGAAGTGGTAAACAAAATAATGAAGGGATTGGTTATCCTGACCATCACTCCCTTTTGGGGTCCTCAAGAAGAGAAACTGGTGGAAAAGCTGGCTACTGAGACACTGACTGACTGTAAGTGGGGGAAGGAGTGACTTCATCATGACTGCCAGGCCCCATCATCTCCTGGGACCTTGAGATCCAGCATGACACCATTGTACCATCGCTATCCTAATCCAGAGAAATATTCTGATCAGACCAAGCCAAGAGAGAGACCCAGATGACACTGTCACTTCCACTGGTTCTAGCTAAATCCCAAACATCAGTGATATGACTTTGTCACACACCCCCACCCTCCCGGCATGACCTTCTTCACCACCTTATTAATAACCTTTCCTATCCTTCTCTTTTTATCTTCTGTTTAATAAAAGAATCTGGCTCAGCCAGCCAGGACTGCATATTTTACAACACTGTTGTGAGCCTGTGACCTGAGGGCATCACTTTTAGCTCCCTCTTAAACAGCTCGATGCTGGAACACTTTTACAGATTTTGGAGACCATGTGCCATGTCTGTGGTTTTCCAGCAGTAAGGTTGCAAGTGAGAGAGTCAACATCAGAGACAGAAGCTGCATTTCCTATCTTTGCGGTTCACTTCTATCCCCTTTGGCATGCGTCTGTCTTGTTTTGTCTTCTAGGAAAAGGGATCAGACCTCAGCAACAGCAGCTCCAAACTATCTCAATAGCTACTGCCATCTTTAATACCATGTAAAACACTGTCAAACAAAGGGGTTTTCTTTCTAAAACTCTCTTCAGCTAAAGGGAAGGGGAATAAGGGATTGTTTTAAAACAAAAACTTTATTTAATATTTTATATTGCAAATGCTTTAAGGTTTTTTCTTCTTTATCATTAATAAACTGTTAAAAAAATCAGAACAACCATACTGGGGCAGACCAAAGGTCCATCTAGCCCAGTATCCTGTCTTTTGACAGTGGCCAATGTCAGATGCCCCAGAGGGAATGAACAGAACAAGTAACCATCAAGTGATCCATCCCCCATTGCCCATCCCCAGCTTCTGGCAAAAAGAGGCTAAGGACACCATCCCTGCCCATCCTGGCCAATAGCCATTGATGGACCTATCCTCCATGAATTTAACTATTTTTTTTTAACCCTGTTATAGTCTTGGCCTTCACAAAATCCTCCGGCAAAGAGTTCCACAGGCTGACTATGCGTTGTGTGAAGAAATACTTCCTTTTGTTTGTTTTAAACTTGCTGCCTGTTAATTTCATTTGTGACCCCTAGTTCCTATATTATGAGAAGTAGTAGACAGCACTTCCTTATTCACTTTCTCAGCACCAGTCATGGTTTTATAGACCTATATCATATCCTCCCCTTAGTCATCTCTTTTCCAAGCTAAAAAATCCCAGTCTTATTAATCTCTCCTCATATGGAAGTTGTTCCATATGCCTAATCATTTTTGTTGCCCTTTTCTGAATCTTTTCCAATTCCAATATACCTTTTTTGAGATGGGGCGCCCACATCTGCCCGCAGTATTCAAGATGGGGCGTACCATGATTTATATAGAGGCAATATGATATTTTCTGTTTTATTATCTATCCCTTTTCTTAATGATTCCCAACATTCTGTTTGTTTTTTTGACAGCTGCTGCACATTGAGTGGATGTTTTCAGAGAACTATCCACAATGACTCAATGACTCCAAGATCTTTTTCTTGAGTTGTAACAGCTAATTAAGACCCCATAATTTTATTTGTATAGTTAGAATTATGTTTTCCAATGTGCATTATTTTGCATTTATCAACATTGAATTTCATCTGCCATTTTGGTGTGCTTGCCATGGTATTAAGCAAGCTGAGTTCTCTGTATACCAAACCCCAAACAGTGTTTAACACTGTTTATTGTTGGACAGTGACAGAGTCATGTTAACCTTTGACTCTTTTGGCCCATTTATTCCATTTAAATTAATACAACAGCCCTGCTGTCTTGAACACATCTAATTTATCTCAAATTTTTTAACCTGTTCTTTCCATATTCTGGCTTATGTTCCTTCCTTCTTATTAATATTAATTGTGTTAATCATCAAGTCACAATTAACCTTTTCAGTGAGGACTGAAGCGAAAGAGCAGGCATTAAACACCTCGGCCCTCTTGATGTTGTCCATTATTCGTTCTCCTTCCCCACTAAGCAGTGGACCTATTCTTTCCTTCATCCCTCTTCCTCCTAACGTATTTATGGACTCTCTTCTTATTTCTTTTTATGTCCCTTGCTAGATATAACTCATTCTGAGCCTTAGGCTTCTTGATTTTGTGCCTATATGCTTGTACTATTCTTTTGTGCTTATCTTTAGTAATCTGTCCACGTTTTCACTTTTTACAGGATTGTTTTTTTATTTTCACGCTATTAAAGAGTGCCTCATGCAGCCATATTGGCCTCTTACTATTCTTCCCATCTTTCCTTCACTTTGAGATAGTCTGCTGTTGTGCCTTTGATATGGTCTCCGAGAAACTGCCAACACTCCTGAAGTACATTTTCCCTTAGATTTTCTTCCCATTTGACTCCCAATCCAAACTTTTGTTCCAGGTGGAACCATCATACATAAAAGAAGTATTTTTAATTAACAGACTACCTATGTTTTACATATCTTCTGCTTTTTGATCAGTCTTAATCAACTATAAGCTACATTAAATACTTCATTAAATTTTTCATCAAACTTGGCTCAACATAAATTTAACACCTACCAAATATCCTAGTAGTTCTTCATGGCTAGTGAATTCTTCAGATTTTATTTCATCATCATCTTTCTCTTTATCCTGTAAAAAAAAAAACAGATATAAAAACACCCTGAGGATTTCTTGTTTGTATGATTCAGGTCAGTGGTGCCCAAACCTATTACGCAGGAGGGCCACATAAATCTAAGCACAACCTTGTGTGGGCCAAACAGATTCTACATATTTTAATGAGATTTAAAGTCACCTGTATTGATTCACATTTTAAGTTTAGCTTGTTTCGTATGTATTGAGATACAAACAACCTATGTACAGTAATGTCTATTTACATACTTGTGTAAACTAAAATGATGTAAAGATGACGAGAAAACGCTAATAAATCAGCCGTTAGTATATTGTGTTGATGCAGGCTATGGGCCTTATGAGATGCTCAGGTGGGCCATGTATGGCCCACAAGCCGTAGGCTGGGCACCCCAATTTAGGTAACTAAAATGAAACCATTCTGTTAACTCTAGTTATAGTGTACATTCATATTGGAGCATTTTTACTATTGCAGATGTCTGCAACAGAAATTTGTACGTATTATAGGGGAAACAGTAAGCCCTATGACAAAATATAAAAATAAAATGTTTTTGCATAAGAGTTACTGGCTTAATGTAATTTGCTGCTATTGCATATGCCAGAATACAGGTCTGAAACATTCTTATCCATCATAGTCAAAGAAAAAACTTAAAAGGAAATAAAGGATTATTTTTAACTGGAACATTCTTCTGATAGATCAAATACTCACCTGGATTTCCTTGTCTTCACCTTTTGATTGTTTGCAGTCATCACACCTTTTGAAAGGTAGAGTATACACATATATATATATATAATGTTCAACTAACTGATTTACAGAAGAAGTGTAATCAACCACTCAATAAAATTACTGTGAAGACAGTGAATACAAAAGCCTGCTTTCAATGTAACACTGTTTGTCCCATAAATATGGAATGTTCTCCTAATTACAATTCACAAATCTACTGCTCTCTTCATTCAAACCCCTTTTGTGTGGCACCCACAGTTTGTGAATTCGTAATAAAATTAATAAATAAAATAATAAATAATAGAAAAAGACAGTGCATCCTGGCTTCTTTTAGACTGGGCAGAGCTTGTCTTAATCTTTGTGTCTTGTACAGCAAGAATGCTAAGAACATGACACAAACTGAGAAAAATAAAAGGAAATTCAAAATGACATTTGGGACTCATTTCTGTCTTTCCCTTCCCTAACGATACAAGTCTAATATCTATCTGAACTTCATACTTCCTAACTTGCTATTAAAGTTATGATATGCTAGGAATTGCAGAATTAAGACAGATATCCAACTCAGAATCCTGCCAACATGATCCCAGGTCGGGAAGCAGACAGATGACTTGAATATGAGTAATTCGACATGGCAAAAACTTCAGCTCACTGAGACTGTCCATTAGCAACTCTATCCGTTGCAGGAACCAAAGGTCCATTTCCCTCACAAGCATATTTTCTCTAACAATAGTTAATGTTTGGGCACAAATGTATAATTTGATTAATTGTGTTACTGGAATACAATCTGAGAGATTACTTACGTATTTGCTAGTGGGAGAACAGATCTGGAGTAGAAATGTCCTGCCCTCGTTATGAAACTGATTTATGCATCTTTTTAGTATGAAAGTACACCTTTCATAATAAGGTGTAATTTATGAAATAAAAGCTGAAATCTTAAATTTTAAACTCACAGGTCAACATTCTTAAATAATATCAAGCAAAAGCTTTCTCAGTGCAATAGTAAAACCATGAGGTTTCTAAATATATTACTGTG
Source organism: Chelonoidis abingdonii (assembly GCF_003597395.2). Taxonomy (NCBI): domain Eukaryota; kingdom Metazoa; phylum Chordata; order Testudines; family Testudinidae; genus Chelonoidis; species Chelonoidis abingdonii. The sequence goes on from NC_133770.1 coordinate 122,450,473, forward strand.
TCATATTGAGGCCTTTTCAGTACAGTATAATTTGATATGAGCTTTATGAGTTGACAAGTTTTCTTTACATAAAATGTATGGTTATAAATTGATACAAAATAAACATAATACGTAACTACAGAGATGCTGAGTATATAAACGTAGATTTATATGGGTAAGGTTATTTAGTACATGTACTGTTTCTGCAAACTTACACTTTTGTAGGTGAAAGCCACCTTTTGCAAGTCCTGGAACCATCAAAGCTATTATGATGGGACATGCAGGCATCAGCCTCAGATATGAGCGTTCAAGCCACAAATATAAGAGATCCATGACCTCATCAGTTCCCCTCCTCCCTGGGCAGACTCCCAAGAGTCCAAAGAAGAATGAAAGGAAGGTGCATCAAGGATGGCCTGAGGCAACGCACACAGTGAACTCCAGATAATAAACACAGCACTTAGGAATCCCTGTCATGGACCAGGACCCCTTTGCATTATGTACAGTGTTTATACAGTGCCTAATATACTTGCTCTTTCACAGGATTGTCCCTGCAGAGCCACAGTAGAGATTAGCAATCTCACTGTAGCAGCTTAGAAATCCCCAGGTAGATACTGTAAGAATCTTTAACTGAAAAGGGACTGAAGGACTGCCCTCCACAAACGAGCATCTGATTTTGCTCCAATTTTAGGAGAACAGTACTGAATAAAGATGTGAATTGAAAGGAACAGTATAGAGTCAAGCTGTGGTGACAGCTACTATGTTAACAGAATAACTTTTTAATCCTTCTGACACTGGAGCCTTTTCATAGCTGTCCTGGCTCTATTTACACAATTGCTGAACTGAGATAATTTCCACTGAACTTTTCTTAAAAAGAGGTGAACAACTGGAATGATCTCCAGAAGGGTTTGGTCCTGCGTAATAATTACTGGCCCTTTTAACATGCAACTTAGTCTTATCAGACAGCCCATAAGACTCAGGTAGAAAGCCAGAACGGTAGAGAGCTGGTTCAGATGGAATTTGAATGCCACTCTGGATAAGAATTTAAGTTGAGGATTAACCACTGAGTTATCTTTGTGAAAACACAAAGGGAAAATCAGCAATCAGGGCCTCAATTTAGATCACCCTTCCGGCTGAAATGACTGCAACAAGAAAAGTGATTTTTGGAGAATGACAAGGTAGTTAACATTGAGGGATCAAATAGAGGATTCCTGACTACAGTAGATAACACGTTCAAATCCTATCAGCTTGATTTACAAAGTGTCAAGTATAGATACAGCAACTCTGTAAGACAAAGTTTTACAGAATGGTGGGGAAAAAAGCTGATGCTCCTTTAACCACAGAGTGGTAAGAAGCAATGGAAGTGTATTGGCTCTTTCCCATTAGAAGTGTATGTTGCCAGAGGAATGAGAGGAATTAAAGACATGGGTCTATCTTATTCTCAGCTGGAACATGACCGGGCCTATGGGTTGACACACATGTCCTTTAACAATTACATGCTTTTAAATAGTTCCTGACCACATGAGGGTGAACTTGCAGAAATAATTCTGTCAAAGACAAATTTGATTTAGATGCTGGTCTTGTAATTTTCTTGTAAAAGTAAAGTTTTAAAAATATCTTAAATATACTCAGTCTTGTTGCCTTTGCTGTTTTCATCAGCTTTGTTGCTTTCATCAGCATTGTTAGCATTTAGCTTTTCAGCTGGTTTCGGTTGTTCTTTTTGGCTTTTTTCCTGTTCATCTTGAGTATCCTTTCCATCTGCAAAAAATTAAAACAATGGGGTATATTTGCAAACAGTTTTTCATAATCTTATGTTTTTAAAGTAGCAATTGATTAGAATGTCCTTACATTAAAATAAAACTCAAATGTTAGTTTACCATTAGCTTAAAAATAAAGCATTCAAAAGTGTGGAAGTCCAAAAGTTATTGGACAACAATAACTAAGCCATGTTGCACAACTTATATTTTATGATATAGAGTAAATAACCACTAATACATTAAGGTTTATCTTTCATCAAGGAATGAAGAAATGGAAAATATTATACATCTGCAACATGTTAGAAAAGACGGTTACTCACCTTTGTAACTGTTGTTCTTCGAGATGTGTTGCTCATATCCATTCCAGTTAGGTGTGCGCGTGCCGCGTGCACGTTCATCAGAAGATTTTTACCCTAGCAACACTCAGTGGGTCGGCAGGACTTAGAACGAGCTCACTGGCTGCGGTGCAGATTGCACAGAAGCTAGCAGGAGCAGGAAGCTCAACCACGGCGCGTGCCGGGTCAGCGGCCAGGCACCGGATCCAACGGCCCTTGTGGGACGGAACGACGGTGCCGGCGTTGTCGGTGCGGGAAGGTGCCGGTGCCGGGCGATCCGACTCAGATGAGGCTCACAGGCTGTGGTGCAGTTGGCACGGAAGCAGCAGGAGACAGGAAGCTCAACGACGGCGCGTGCCGGGGAGTGGCCAGGCACTGGATTCGACAGCCCCCCCGGCGCGGACCGGAATCAAGGGTGCCGGCGTCCTCAGTGTCTCTACAGGTGTCGGTGCCGGTGATCCAACTGTGATGAGCTCTCTGGCTGCGGTGCCGTTGGCACAGAAGCAGCAGGAGCAGGGAGCTCAACCACGGCGCGTGCCGGGAGCTGTCGGCACTGGTAGGAGGAGTCGTGGGCTTCCTCAACCTCGAGGAGATGGAGCGGTGCCGAGTCGACTTCGGTGCCGCAACGGCCGGTGCAGCGGGTCCGGTGCCGAGGAGGTGTTCTGTCCGCCGAGTAGCCTCGCTTGTGCAGAAGGTGAGGGGAATGAAGTGCCGCTCCATGTTGTTGTCGCTTAAACGCCGTGCAATAGGGCACTTATCTGCGATCCCCGAGGCACCGTAAACAGGAGTCGTTGTGGATTTCCTGTCAGCAACGCTGAGGCCGGCGAGGACTAAGAACCGGTGAGCGGGCATGGGCTCAGGCACCGGTTGCAGGGAAGGGGCTACTCCCCGAACCCCGCTAAGTATCATTAAACTAACTATAAGAAAAAAGTATAAGGATTATAACTGTATTACCAAAGAAGAACGACGAGTAGCTAGGAAGCGGAGGTCAGCTAAGCTGCGCTCCACTGTTGCCAACGCCGCACGGGGGGCCGGTAAGAAGGAACTGAAGGGCGGCTGGGTCGGCAGGGGTATATATCCGGCACCATAGCGGCGCCACTCCAGGGGGCGCCCTGCCAACCCACCGAGTGTTGCTAGGGTAAAAATCTTCCGACGAACGTGCACGCGGCGCGCGCACACCTAACTGGAATGGATATGAGCAATCACTCGAAGAAGAATAAAGATTGCAGTAGAAATAGTATCTTATGGAATTTTGTCATTTGCATGCTTTATGTCTACCTAGTAATGCATTAATATTCATTTTTACATTTAATTTCTAATGTTTTAAAGGACAAAAGCATTGCTAAAGCATTTTTTATGTGTCTTTATCAAGCCTATTCAGTTATTTATAAAGACCCTAAATCATCTCTTCGTATTTTCTATCTTGCTGTACACTGCCCTCTTGCCCCAAGCAGGCCACTGAATATACAACTCCTTGAACCACTGAAATTAGAGAGAGAAAAAACTTCTTGGGGGTTACAGTCCCTTGTCAATGAAGGATTGTTTGCTACGGTATATTCACCAGTGTTTTGTGCCATTTAGTTTTCAAGCACAAGGAATAAGGCTTCTACCACTTCCCTTTGAACACTCTTCTACAGAGTAGCAGATGTCACTATTAGGAAGAGTTCCTGATATTCAGTCTAAGACCTGGTCTACACTACAGAGTTAGGTCAACGTAAGCTGCCTTGCCTAACCCTGTGAGTACTACACCAGAATGTCTCTCCCACTGATGTAACTTGCCCCCTACGTCAACATAACTCCACCTCCACGAGAGGCATAGCACTTAGGTCGACGTAGTTAGGGTGATGCAGTGTCACTGTAGACCAGGGGTGGGCAAACTATGGCCCGCTTCCGACCTGTCAGAAGTTTTTATCACACCCAATCCCCCCTACGGCACCACCCTCGAGAGCCTTGAAACCACCCAGGGGCCGCACCCATCCCAGCTAGAGTGCCTCTGCCCATGATAGTGCCTGGTATGGCAGCCTTGGTGTCATTGCTGGCAGGGCTGCCAGGAGTCCCTAGTACGCCCCTGTAGAGTCCTCCCCTCCCCCCATGCCACACCCCATGAGTCGCCTCTCCCCCCACCTCAGTTACATCCCTTATGTTACACCCCATAGAGTACCCCTCCCCCAGTAGGCATTCACGGCCCACCATACAATTTCCATACCCAGATGGGGCCCTCAGGCCAAAAAGTTTGTCCACTTCTGGTGTAGACACTGCATTACTTACATTGACTTTAGTGGCCTCCAGGAGATGTCCAATAATACCGCCCCCCTGGTTGCTCTGGTCACTGTTTTGAACTTTGCTGCCTGGAGGCCAGGTACAACTCCCTTCCCTTTTAAAGCCAGTGACAGGGCATCTGCCCCACACTGGGTCTGAGAGTGTTAAAGCCCGCCTAGAGAGGCTGAGCAGCAGGCAGCCAAAGGAGTGGCTGCAGGGGAAACAGCCAATTAGGGTAGTGGCTAGACCATTCAATCAGGGCCCAGCTGGTTCATATGAAAGGAAGCTGCAGACCAGAACAAGTTAGTCTGTTGCAGGGAGCCCTAGGGAGAAGACTGGCTTCCTAGAAGGCTACAGAGAGAACAGCACCTGGGGAAGGGCAGGTGCTAGCAGGCACTGGGAGAGCTAGAGAGAGCTCCTGATGGGTTGGCCAGGACTTACTGGCTCAAGGCCCTGGGAAGAGGGCAAGGACCTGGAGCCAGAGGCAGGAGCAGAAGGAACAGAGGCTGCAGGGAAGTGGCCCAGGGAATAAAGACAATGAGCTGGAAGGAAGATGCAGCAGGAAGATGCTGTTTGTAGGGTCTCTGGGCCAGGGCCCGGAGTAGTGGGCGCCTCCCACCCCCAGCCACTGAAGAATCAGCCCAGCTGTGGAATGCCAATCTGCTGTGAGGAGTGGCTGGACTCTTGTTGGAGGAGTCCCACGGAAGGGGGCGGGAACCAGATCGTGACAGCCACAAAGCAGACGCGGAGAGAAAGGACCCATAACGGGTCTACAGACAGAGGCAAGGACGGGAAAGCCATCAGCACCCGAGGACACACCCACTATGACTGAGCTTATTCCAGAAACACCAAGCAGGAAGTGCCAATGTGGTTAGTAACCCCGTGACAAAACCCTGTAAATTTTTGAAATTCCTTTTCCTGTTTGCTCAGAATGGAGACCTCAACTAGCAACTGCGCAGCTGACTATGCCTGCTCCATGCTGCAGACACACTCCTGCCTGGACTACATAGGAGGTGGTAGATTTTCTGGGTCTGTGGTTGTGCAGGGACAGCTCTGATCCAGCCATAGAAATGTCAATCTCTATGAGCAGATTCAGGGCATGGGGCGAGGGCTACAGGAGGGACAGAGAGCAGCACCACAGGACTACAAGAAGGTAAGGGAGGCTAACAGTCACTCTGGGGAAGAGCTTTTGAACAGTCTCCCACAATAGTCTTGGCAGCAAGTTACAAACGTATGGATTGGATGAACGGACTATAAGGGGGACAGAAAGCTGGCTAGACTGTTGGGCTCAATGGGTAGTGATCAACGTCTCGATGTCTAGCTGGCAACCGGTATCAAGCGGGGTGGCCCAGCTTTCGGTTATGGGGCCGGTTTTGTTCAACATCTTTATTAATGATCTGGATGATGGGATGGATTGCACCCTCAGCAAGTTTGCAGATGACACTAAGCTGGGGGGAGAGGCAGGTAAGATGGAGGGTAGGGACAGTGTCCAAGTAACCTATACATTTTGGAGGACTGGGCCAAAAGAAATCTGATGAGGTTCAACAAGGATAAGTCCAGAGTCCTGAACTTCGGACGGAAGAATCCCATGCACGACTACAGGGTGAGGACCAGCTAAGCAACAGTTCTGCAGAAAAGAATCTGGGGATTACAGTGGATGAGAAGCTGGATATGAGTCAACAGTGTGCCCTTGTTGCCAAGAAGGCTAACGACATATTGGGCTGCATTAGTAGGAGCACTGCCAGTGGATTGAGGGAGGTGATTATTCCCCTCCATTTGGCACTGGTGAGGGCACATCTGGAGTACTGCGTCCAGTTTTGGGCCCCCCACTACAGAAAAGATGTGGACAAATTGGAGAGAGTCTAGCGGAGTGCAATAAAAATGATCAGGGAGCTGGGGCACATGACTTATGAGAAGAGGCTGAGGGAACCAGGCTTGTTTAAGTCTGCAGAAGAGACGAGTGAGGAGGGATTTGAATAACAGCCTTCAACTAACTGAAGGGGGGTTCCAAAGAGGATGGAGCTCAGCTGTTCTCAGTGATGGCAAGGAGTAATGGTCTCAAGTTGCAGTGGGGGAGGTCTAGATTGGATATTAGGAAACACTATTTCACTGGGAAGGTGGTGAAGCACTGGAATGGGTTACCTAAAGAAGTAGTGGAATCTCCAGCCTCACAGGTTTTTAAGGCCTGGCTTGACAAAGCCTAGTCTGGGATGATTTAGTTGATGTTGGTCCTGCTTTGGCAGGGGGCTGGACTAGATGACCTCCTGAGGTCTCTTCCAACCCTAATCATCTATGATTCTAGGATAAGAGCCGCAGACATGCCACTTTTTCAAAGAGCTGTATGCCATCCTCGACCAAGATCCCACCACCACTGCCAAGAACCCTATGGCTATTTTGGGAGAGCTGGAGTGAAAGGCCCCCAAAATCAACAGTGAGGAGGAGGTGGTGGACAAGGAAGATGAGAAGTAGGGGGGACAGGTGACCAGGGGATTCAGTGGCACAGTGAACCAGGACCTATTTTTGACTCCAGAGCAGTCCAGTCAGTCCCAACAGTCCAGCATTAGTGAGCCTGATGCAGGGGAAGGAACCTCTGGTAAGTATGCAGTTTGCTTTGATATTGCAGAGACACATCTGCTCATTTACTCTTTTTTAACCATTTCATCTTTTTAATCAGTAGTGGTGAAATAACCAACAGTGTTAGAGTCTGCTTCTCATTCCCCTGTATAGTTAGGTGGAGGGGGTGAGGGGTGGCGCTACCGATGTTTAGGTTTATGTGCACTGGGCTGTCCTCTGAATCCTCCATAGAGATCTCAAGGGAACTTTTGTGATGGTAGTATGCAATCCCCTGCCGAAGGTTTCTGGGGAGGACCGCCTTATCTCTTCTGCTGCGGTAGGACACTTTCCCACACCACTCAGCAGCCACCATTGCAACACAGAAGCTACAGCATGCAGACCCGGTCTGCAGTCGGATGCGTGCAAGAGCTGTTCCCTTTCAGCCTCTGCTACCCTCAGGAGTGAGATATCAGCTAAAATCACCACCGCCTGTCATTCTGTACCGGCTCAGCTTGTAGTTGAAGAGCTCCTTGCTGCTGTCGAGTTGGCCAGTATACCTCTTCATGAGCCATGGGAGTAAGGGGTAGGCTGAGTTTCCCAGGATCACTATTGGCATTTCAATATCCCCAATGGTGATCCTATGGTCTGAAAAGAAAGTCTCTGTTTGCAGCTTTCTGAACAGGCCTGTGTTCTTAAACGTGTGATATGCACCTTCCCCGACCAACCTGTGTTGATGTTGGTAAAATATCCCCGGTGATCCAACAGTGCTTGCAATACATAGAAAAGTAGATGTACTCTGTGTCAGGTGCCAAAATGGGGATATGCGTGCCATCTACTACTCCACCGCAGTTTGGGACCCCCACTGCTGCAAAACCATCCACTCTGTCCTGACCATTGCCCAGAGTCACAGTCCTTCACAGCAGGATGCAATTAATGACCCTGCACACTTGCACCACAGCAACCCCTATAGTGGATTTCCCACCTCCAAATTGATTCCTGACTGATCAGTAGAAATCTGGCGTTGCAAGCTTCCACACAGCGATCGCCACTCACTTCTCCACTGGCATCGTAGTTCTCATTCTGGTGTCGCTGCGTCAGGGGGCTGGGACAAGTGCCACAAACACTTCTAGGAATGTGGCCTTGCACATCCGTAAGTTCTGCAGCCACTGCTTGTCATTCCATTCCTGCATAACGCTTCTATTTGACTAGTCAATGTTTGTTTCTCAGGCCCAGAACTGGCATGCCACCATCTGCAGCTGCTCCATGAATATCAACAATAACTGTGAATTGTTTCTTTCTATGTCCAACAGCAAGGCAGTCTCCAAGGAATTATCTTGTTGTGCCTGGCTCCTCTGACAGCTCTGCAAATACTGTAGGATCAGGTGCATTGTGCTTGCAATACTCATCACAACAGTGCAGAGCTGTGCAGGACCCATGCTTCACATAGAGATGATGGACACATGGGTTTACTGGTCTTTTGAAAAAAAGTGTGAAACATTATGGGATGCTGATAAAATTACAGAATGGAGAAACCTGCATCACGAGGCATTGAAATCATGTTCCCAGTCACCTCTGAGTGACTCGTTTGCTCCCATGAGGCATTGAACACCTTGCCCAAAACACGCCGTACTAGATGGTGGCAAGTTGCACAGTGGGTCAGCTACCCATGGTGCACTGCTCTCTGCCTCAATGCAAGCACTGCTAGTGAGGACATGCACCACTGACAAAAGGAGCGTAGCATGGACATGCAAAAGCAATTTAATTACTGTAACGGTGGTATGTCAACATAACTTAGGTCAACTTAACTTTGTAGTGTAGACTTGCCCTAAGTTTCTTTTTCTTAATTTCATCCATTTACTCAGTCATAACTCCTTGAATCGAATAATTCTTACAAGTCTAGCTTGTAAAAGTGGGTAGAAGTATGGAGAGAATAACACATGGCTGTTCTATGTATTTGTTCATATGAAGCTGTGATACAGTTAAGATGGCCATACAGGCCAATTAACTCCACAGGCTGCACCTGGAGGAGAAGCCAGGGAACTAACTGAGAGGAGGCTCAGCTATGCAGGAACAGGCAGGGCCTGTATAAAGCCAGGTAGCTGGCAACAGACAGGGGCTCCTGGGAGGAGCTGCAGGAAGGCAGGAAGCAGTCACTCCCTGGGAAGAGGAAGGAGAGTTTTGGAGCTGGTACACCCAGAGGGAGAAGGGGAACCAGGTATGGTAGGAAGCAATCCAGGGAAGGAGCAGTGAGGGCTGAGAGAGGAAGGCCCAGAATTGCTGAGCTGAGGGTCCCTGGACTGGAACTTGGAGTACAGGGCAGACCAGGTTCCCTTACTAGCCACTGAGGGAGTGGCACCATGGGACAGTGAGAGGGAAGACTCCTTAGTACTGCTAAGGAGAAAAGACTTTGCTACCCCAGAAAGGAAAAACACTGTGTGATCCAGCTGAAGGGCCGAGTCACGAAGAGGACACTGAAGTTCTTGGGACAAGAGAAGCTACAGACCTGTGAGAGAGACAGAACAGCGGTGTGCAAGCCATGGAAGGGGGCATCAAACTAAAGAGCTAATCCCCAGAGTGACCAAGAGAAGGCGTCAGACTAGCAGTGAGTGGTGCATTCTGTGACAGAAGCATAGACCTTTTCTACCCATCATAGTTGCCATGGCATCATATTATTGTCACTGCAACAGTACTTGGCTCTCTAAAATATACTTTGACAACTTTAGCATAGAATTGGATCCATGGCAAGAAAGTCCTTCCTGCTACTGACTAACTTTTTATGGTCAACTTTCCTTGTATCTGGAAAGGACCTAGCAATGACAGCTTGTTTTCTGTCCCAGAGAGTCGAGGCTGGCTACACAGTCTTCCTCCTTGTTAACATAGGCAGCAATTGAGATACTGTCCATGTTCTTGTCATGTGCTGATAGGATCATTCCCTGAAGGCATTCTGTACTGTACTGAGTTCCAGACAGTTTATGCTGTGCCCCTTCACTTCCCCACTCCTTAAATTGCTAAGATATTTTCCAATCTATTTAGTTTACCACACAACAAACCCACCAAACTCACAAATATGCTGAAAGTACCTAAAGAAGCTATATATAGGCTTGGTAGAATTCAATTTTTTTAAAAAATAATTGACAGCTATCAATATTTATCTTTAAGCATTTTTTATTGTTAAATTTTCATAACTGTGACAATTATGGGAGGTCAGAAAATATTTACTGACAGTAGATGCTGACATTCATATAGTTAGAGTTTTATAACCATTAAAACACACATCGGCAAACATCACGTCAGAGCATATGAAATAAAAATCCTTAAATCAAACAAGTTTTCAAGCCACATTTTTCTTACTTTGTCTATCTGTAAATTTCAATTGTTATAAATGGAAATATTTTTCATCAGTTTGTGTATGTGGTGAAATCAACATTCACTGACATTTATCAAAAATCTAATCCTTCCAAGCCAAGCTATATATACCATAGGTGGTACGATTTTGCAAAGGTTAACATTGCATTATGAAGTTATTTTTTAAAACATGTTTAAATCTCTGACCTTGAGAAGGTAAATTTTGAGTAGAATCTGTGATCTGTTTATCCTTATCAGCATCATCTTCTGCTTTTCCTTCATTGCTAGTTGAAGCATACACACGCTGAACCTTAGCTTTTGAATGGTAGCCATCTGTAAGGTAGTCAAGAAAAACATGCCTGAAATGCACTTAGATTAACATTTTCTGTTTATTAGGAATAGTTCAAAGTTGCTCATTTAGAAGTACCTAAAGCTACATTTAAAGTGTTTCAGCCAAATACATTTCTTCCTTTGTTATACAACTTATTTTTAAATATTTAATATTAATAAATTGCTGAACATTCTTATTTACACTACTGTATAGTTCATGTAATCTGGAAATTCAGCATAAAAAAAAACCCTTATCAAGCTAATACAGGGTTTCTCAAACAGGGGTCGCCGCTTCTGTAGGCCAGTGTGTTTACCTGCCCCGTCCACAGGTCCAGCTGATCGCGGCTCCCACTGGCCGCGGATTGCTGCTCTGGGCCAATGGGAGCTGCTGGAAGCAGCGACCAGTACGTCCCTCGGCCCGCGTCGCTTCCAGCAGCTCCCAGTGGCCCGGAGCAGTGATCTGCGGCCAGTGGGAGCCGCGATCAGCCGGACCTGCAGATGGGGCAGGTAAACACACTGGCTCGGCCTGTCAGGGGCTTTCCCTACAGAAGCGGCGACCCCTGTTTGAAAAACCCTGAGCTAACAGCATTCCTTGTGCATTTAAAAATTCAATAGTCTCAACCAAGCAACCCTGTATGTAATGTTTGGTTGGAATCTAGGCTGATAACATTTTGGTTTCTGCTGAATAACTAGACAAAATGGAAAACACACTAACCAAAAACTCTCAGACCTCAAGAGACTAGAAATCTAAAACAGTGGTTCCCAATACAGTAGTTCACGAACTATTGTCTGTGGCCAATCAATTTGTGGCCAAACTACTGTCTGTGGCCTATTACATTTTCTGGTAATATGAAGAGCTGACAGGCCACATGGTGCTGGCTCTCCTTATATCTCAACTTGTTAAATTGCAGTAAAAAACAGATATAATATTATTTTGCCATATAAACAATTGCTGAAGTTGCTCCAAGGATTTTTTTGTAAATGCGGTATCAAGGAAGGTAGTCAATGCTATCATTATCGGACAAGAGGTAATCCATGTTAAGTAGTAGTTCACACTATGAAAAATCTTGAGAGTCCTTGATCTAGATCGACAGATTAATCCATATTTATCTGGATAAATGGATAATTTTTTCCTCAATAGGCTGAAAGTGACTATTAGGTCCCCTATATACAACTGCCTTTCTTGCTCAACTACTCTGAGGCCTGGTCTACACTACGCATTTAAACCGATTTCAGCAGCGTTAAACCAATTTAACGCTGTACCCGTCCACACAATGAGGCCCTTTATATCGATATAAAGGGCTTTTTAAATCGGTTTCTGTACTCCTCCCCAACGAGAGGAGTAGCGCTAAAATCGGCACTGCCATATCGGATTAGGGTTAGTGTGGCCGCAAATCGACGGTATTGGCCTTCAGGCGGTATCCCACAGTGCACCACTGTGACCGCTCTGGAAAGCGATCTGAACTCGGGTGCACTGGCCAGGTAGACAGGAAAAGCCCCGCGAACTTTTGAATTTCATTTCCTGTTTGCCCAGCGTGGAGCTCTGATCAGCACGGGTGGTGATGCAGTCCCAAATCCAAAAAGAGCTCCAGCATGGAC
>NC_133770.1:122464066-122503967 GCF_003597395.2 Chelonoidis abingdonii
TGACGACATTTACCCAGAACCACTCACGACAATGATTTTTGCCCCATCAGGCACTGGGATCTCAATCCAGAATTCCAAGGGACGGGGGAGACTGCGGGAACTATGGGATAGCTACGGAATAGCTACCCAGTGCAACGCTCCAGAAATCGACGCTAGCCTCGGACCATGGACGCACACAGCCGAATTAATGCGCTTAGTGTGGCCGCGGGCACTCGACTTTATACAATCTGTTTTACAAAACCAGTTTATGTAAAATCGGAATAATCCCGTAGTGCAGACATACCCTAATGTCTGGTCTCCACACACACTTGCATCAAAATAACTAAACTGGCTTTAATTCATACCTTTTGTTATTTCTGTACAAGTCTGTGTGTGAACACTTATTTTGGAATAACAGTGTCCTATTTCAATTTTGCTTATGTCGTTTTTTCACTCAGCATTTTGCAAGTCTAGACATGTAGCAAACAACAGTAACACACTCTAAACTAGCAAACAACTCTAACAGTGCATGTTCAGGCAAAACTCCCTTTGAAGTCAATAGACCTTGCATCCAAGTCAAGATTGCAGGATTTAATCTTATATAAACATACAGAGAACACTTACATTCTTGCCATTTTCTCTTCATAACAGGAGGATCCGTTACAACCTAAACATAAAGCCCATTTATGTTAGCACAACCTTTTTAAAGAAACATTTGGTTAAACATCTAACTAACCATCCTTTGTCAGTTCATTTACCATCTCTGACCACAGATCCAAACTGAAGTCCAGCTGTCAGGATACCAGTTATGTATCTCCCATTGCAATACATACATGTTGGAGGTAGGAAAACTAGATAAAGTAGATGCAGGTATTGGACTCAAAGTAAACAATCCAGTGGATTTAAGTGATTTGTGCACCTGCCTTGCTTTTTAAACTTATTCCTTACAAAAACAAGGTGCAGGAACAACAGAGAATCTTAAAGGAGGCAGAGATATCTCCCACAAAACAAAGAATTCCTACTGCTATGCTCAAACAAATGAAGGTTACCTACTTGTAAACAGAGTTCTTAGAGATGGACTCCACATATTCCCTTTCATGGGATGCACTAGCCATATGTAGCTCAGATGGAGGAATCTAATTAGCAGTGTGCAGTGTTGTAGCCATGTTGTTCCCAGGATATTAGACAGACAAGATGGGTGAAGTAATATCTTTTATTGAGCCAACTTCTGTTAGTCAGAGAGACAAGCTTCCAAACTTACACAGAGCTCTTCTGAATACAATAAAATATATTATTTCTCTTACCTTGTGTCTCTAATTAACTGTGTCCATTAGAGCATTCGTGCACCCCTTCTCCCACCGCCTATCCATTCCTGAATGTTCAAAGGACCTCAGCTCCTAGCCACAACTTGCTCAATTCTGTTATACTTACAACTCTGAGGAAGAGGAGAAGGTAGGTTGAGAGTATAAGTATTCTGAGTCCATCTCAATCCGATTATAAGTAAATAACCTTCATTTCGCCTTCAAATTGCCTCTGCATATTTCCATTCACAAGACAGACTGGCAAGTATAAAAGCAGGTTGGACAAGGGGAATTAATTGAAAATTGATTGGAGAACCGCTGTGCTGAATTGAACATCTGATCTAGACTCTACTAAACATTACTTATTGGAGTTCCACACACACATTTAGGTCTAACTAGCAGCTCTGCAAATCTCTAGAATTGGAATGTATCTGAGGTGTGCTGTTGAAGCTGCCTTAGCTCTAGTAGAGTATGATCTTACCACTTCAGGGAGAGAAATGACAATGACCTATATGTAGGGCCCTAATAAATTTGTGGTCCATTTTGGTCAATTTCATGGTCATAGGATTTTAAAAATCGTAAATTTCATGATTTCAGCTACTTACATTTGAAATTTCACAGTGTTGTAACTGTGGGGACCTGATACAAAAAGGAGTTTGGGGGGAGGGGGTCACAAGGTTATTGTAGTGGGGTTGCGGTTCTGCCACGCTTACTTCTGTGCTGCTGCTGGCAGGGCACTGCCTTCAGAGCTGGGCGCCCAGCCAACAGTCGCCATTCTCCAGCCACCCAGCTCTGAAGGCAGCACAGAAGTAAGGGTGGCAATACCGCAACACCCTAAAATAACCTTGCATCTGCCTGCAACTCCCTTTTGGGTCAGGACCCCCAATTTGAGAAATGCTGGTCTCCCCTGTGAAATCTTATAGTACAGGGTAAAAGCACACACAAAAGACCAGATTTCACGGTCCATGATGTGTTTTTCATGGCTGCGAATTGGATAGGGCGCTCTCTATATGCTTCTAAGATGCAGGATTTAATCCATTTCAATAAAGATAGGGAATACAGTGCCTGACTCTTTTTGTTATCAGCTTAAGAAATGTATAGTTCTGATGAACATCTAAAATTGCTTAGTCTTATTCTAAACAGTAGGCCAGGCTCTCTTAATATCTAAAGTATGTAATTTAGCTTCTCAGGTAAAATAACAGATTGGTTAATGTGCAAGTCTCTGACTTCTTTAGAAAGTAATTTGGGGTGAGGTACTCCATGAAAGACTACAAATGGAGAGTTTGTCATAAATATATGTAATTCAGTTATTCATCTTGCATATGTAATTGCAAATACAAAAGCTGTTTGAATAGATAAATAGTATAAAGAAGGGTATGAACAGTTGTTTCATTAATTTCATTAAAACTACATTGAGGTCGCAAAATGGGAGTTGGAGTTTTCACAGGAAGGTTTCCTACTGAAATTTTTTTGACTAACTCAAGCAAACACTGCTTTATTATTAACCTTAGAGTGAAAGGTTGATACGGCTGAAAGGTGAATCTTAATCAAAGAAAGACAGTCCTGATATCTTATGCTGGAGCAAGTACAAACTGATTTGAGGCACATGCAGGGGCTATGTAACTGTCATTTGCCCAAATAATGCATCTTTTCCGTATTTTTCTAGAATTCTCTAGAACATTCTGAACAGTTGCCAAATTAGAAAGCTACTGCCTGTGCTAGGAAATGCACCGCACTCAGGTGATATACTCTGTTATGCTGTTGAGTTGGTAGATCAGGAACAATTAGAAGTCTATTGTACAACCCTTCTGTAAACCATTGTTGCCTGGGTAAAGCAGGTATAATCAATATCTTGGTTTTTATCTTGTTTTATTTTCCATATAACTCTAACAATAATATTAGAGGAAAGACCTACCCTGGCTGTATGATACAAGGAATACATTGGAAATCAAGTGGTCTCTTCCTGCCCTGAAACAAAACATTTGACCTTTTGTGTTGCGCTTAGTTGTACTGACTAATATGCGTTGGCTGACATACATGTATATTAAGCATTAAGTACACACATTAATCGTTAATATAAACAGCTATATAGCCCAAATTAATCTATACTTTTGTTATAATCCTGTTCATTGATGTCAAGTATACCATGACATCTTGTATCAGCTGAGGTAAGCTTTGGCTTAAGTAGATAGAAAACTATCAGTACCAGGACATAATTGTTTCCCCATAGCAACAGAAAGGGAGTTACCCTCATACACCTATTTATCTTGGTACAGGCCTAGCAGGTGTCTTCACACCCCTTAGTACCTGAAATGCATGTATCCAGAACAAAGATAAGGGTGTATCATGATCTAGAATGCATGTTAGTTTCAGAACAAAGATACAGGGTACACACCACGGTACCAGAATAATAAGATAAAAACTAACTGGTTGAATCTAGTTTCAAATGACAAATATGGTACTTTTTACTGGTAAACAAAGTACAAAAAGATGGCTTCAGAGGTGCAACTTTGGCAGCATACCTTCTGCACAAGGTGAATGTAACATCACTGACCGCAATGGACTGCTTTTCAGAGACTGGAATCATATAGAACCTCTTTCCTGTACTATATTAATAAACCTGACTTGCACTGGTTATTTGATCTCTTGAGCACATTTCAAAATAAACCAAAGTTCGGTCAAGCAACTGACTTCAATTTATCAACAGATTCAATGAGGTCTAACTATGCTGGCCCCAGCATGTGAATATTTCCTGTATCACATGGTTGTCCACTTGAGCTCTGCTTAATTGGTCTGCCAGATTGTTGTTCTTCTGAGGTTAAGTATATCACTACGGGATATTATCTTATGGAGGATGCAACATTCCCACAACCACTTCATCTCTTGGCACAGTTGAGAAGAGTGTTCACTTCCTTGCTTCTTCAAGGAAAACATTCCAGTGGTATTGTCTGTGGTCACCTGAACTACTTTGGGCACTGAAAGCATTCATGCCTCACCTTCCACACATTGGATTGCTCTGCATTCCAGTTAGTTTAAATGCAACCTTTTCTTCAGGGAATTCCTACATCCTCGAGCCATGAGCTTGCTGCAATGAGTGTGCCAGACTATATTAGATACATCTATAGTCACTGTTGCAGATGAAAGAGGAAGGTTGAATGGTATACCCCAGCAGACATTCTGGGGCTTGGATTCACCAATCTAGGAACAATAACATGTGTCTGGGAATGAGAAGTTTTCAGTTCATACTGTCTGTGCCTTGTCTGTAATTGGCCGATAACCAGTATTGTATTATTTTTAATTTGAAACAAGCAAAAGGGGTGATATATGTTGTAGAAGCTAACACTCCCATACATTTGAGATAAGAGTACAATTTGAGAGGGTACTTGGTGAGTAGTTTCTATGGAGGATGTCATATACTGGAATTCACCCTGTGGTAATAGTACTCTGTTTATCTGTGAGTCCAAGATGATTCCTATGAAGTGAATTCTCTGAAAAGGTCATAAAAGTGATTTATTCTGGTTTATCAGGAAATCTAGACTTCTGAAGAGGGTACATGTACAGTTGACAGCTTTGGAAAGATGATCCTTCAATGGTGCTTTTTTTAGCCAGTTATTTGCATAAGGGAATGCATGAATACTGTCTCTCCTGAGATGAGTTGCTACTGCTGACATTTTGTGAACACGTTGCCTAGCCCATTCCCAGCAAGCGTATATTGTCTTTTTTGTATATGTAATTGCCTATTCATTTCTTTAAGTAGCACGTTGCTTGTTTGGGGGCTTTTCCAGGGGGGTGGCATCTGCTTTGTTTGTTTGTTTGTTTTTTTAAATTTCCTGTTGGAGAGCATGATTGGCTACCGGTTGCGCAATCTGCTTTTTAAAAAAAAAAAAAAAAAAGCTTTAAAAGGGTGCTCGCAGAAATGGGCCGCCTCCACTACAAATTGAAGAGATTTGTGACATATGTTTCTTATAGTGATGTGAAAAAAGACATTTTTCAAATCAAGGGTTGCAAAACAATCTTTTGGAGAAAGGGAAGGAATAACAGAAGCAAAGGTTAAGAAACCCCTACCTCTGTAGTTGTAGAACAGGTTTTCCATGGCTATTTTGATTAGAGCCGGAACCTCTGATCTTAACAAGTTATTGTTGGAGGGGTTCCTGAACGAGAACTGGGAGGGTGGGTTGGAAGGGGGAAGATTTTTGAATACCCATTGGCAATAATTTTTAAGATCTATCTGTCTGTGGTTATGGAAGCCCAACAATAGAAATAATGTCAGTCACAGTCTTCAAGGGGAGGGAGAGTAAGACTGATTGAGGACAGTGGCACAGTGTGTCAAAATATGTGGCCTAAGGTTTCATGTTGTATTTGCCAAAGATATTTGGTTTGCCTTTAAACCTGGGTTTGAAATTAATCCTCCTTTGTTGAGATTGTTGAAGATATTGCAGTTGGTAATAATGTCTTCTCTGTGTTGGAAAAGCAGATAAGAAGGGTGTTGTCTTTGGTACCTAAATACTCCTGGTCTTCTCTTGGGTGGCTGATAAATGCCCAAAGATATTGCTGAACGTCTTGTTTCTTTGCTCTTCTCCAGAATCTTACCTGTCCTGGTACTAAACAGACTTTCTTCCTCAAGGGGAAGGACCTTCACTTGGCTTTAGTTTCTGGGGGTAAATCTAATGATTTGAGCCATGCATATCTTTGGGGAGAAGTTACAGCTGCTGCAGCCCTACCTGCAGAGTTTAAGGAATCAGATCCTATCATAGCTTCCTACTCAGATTTGAACCTTAGCGTTCATAAATTGAAAAGCTAGCATGAAACCTCTAAGCTTAATTACCAGCTTGGATCTGATATCGCTGCCACCAGCCAAAAATTCCAGTGTTTTGGCTCACTCTGGTCTCCCCAAACCTTCCCTGGGGGACCCCAAGACTCAGAGGCCCTGAGTCTCACACCAAAGGGAAAACAACCTCCTCCCCTTGTCTCCTCTTTATCTCATCCCCCAGCACCCCTCCCTGGGTTTCCTGGGCGATACTGCCTTAACTCCTTGAATGCAAAAACAGAGAGGGCAATTTACCTCCCCCGCCTCCTTCTTCCCTGAGGCTGCACGTTTCCACCTCATACCTCTAACACAAAGAGAATTTCCCTTCCCCTTTGTTCTTTAGCCCTACCAGAGGAAACTCACAGGTTCTTAAAAAGAAAGCTTTATATAAAAAAGAAAGAAAACACATAAACATTGATCTCTGCATCAAAGTGGCAATACAACCGGGCTTATTGCTTATAAAGGAATATATGGATTAACAGCCTTATTCAAAAGAAATACAATTTTAACATTCCAGCAAACTACACACATGTAAATTACAAAAACAATATAAAAACCTATATTGTCTTATACCTGTACTTACAACTGGGAAACAGAAGATTAGAAGCTTGAATATAGAAAGATCCCTCTCATAGCTGAGAGACAGACAAAAGACACAGACACAAACATTCCCTCCTTGAGCTTTTAAAAATCTTGTTTCCTGATTGGTCCTCTGGTCACGTGTTTGGTTCCCTTTGTTAACCCTTTACAGGTGAAAGAAACATTAACCCTTAGCTATCTGTTTATGACAGATGCTCTCACAGCATGCTTTGATACTTGCTGTCCCTCTGTGACAATAGCATAAGCAAGTTTCTTTTGTTCCACTAGTAACACTAAAGTAAAAACCAACATCATCTCCCAGAGAAACTATTACTAACAAGCTATAATAGCCTGATAATTTGCAACTCTTAGGCTCAGTGCAGAAGAGGAGACAATTCTTCCTTCCTAGGACATCCATTTTCTTCCAGTTCCCTTCAGGGAGTAGATCGATCTAAGCCATCTTTAGAACTTTGAACAGCCACCTCTAATTTCAAGGAATCTGGAGACAAGTGAGTATGAAAATAAAAACCCCTCCTGGGGTAAAATATAATTTGCCTTTCTTCTTGGACATTGGTTGAACTGATGAAGGATCTGCCTATATTAATTTAATAGGTTGAAGAAGTCCATCTAGAGTTGGTAATGATGTTTTACAGAAGAGAACCCAGATATCAGAGACTGGGTTGCAGTTTCTTCCATCAAAGCGGTTGGCAGTTTAAGTGTAGATGCCATTCTCTGAACCAACTCCTGAAATGTTATTCCATCCTCCAGTGGAAAAGCCACTGAGAAGACCCCCTACATTCCCACTTGGTGATGTCTGAATGTCTGTCCCAGGATTCAGTTCACAAAAATCTTGGAGAGAGACTTGTTCTTCCTCTGACAAAGAATCATGCAACATAGCAGAGATTTCTCCTTCCTTGCTTAATGTTATTGGAGCCAGCATCCTCTTATCAGTAGAAATAAAAGGAGTTGCTCACTATATCTTGTGCTGCAAATCCTGTTAGCAACATGGAACTGTCCAATACAACCATCTAGGCCCCGGGATCATTCCCCAGTAATGTCTGTAAGTCTATGTTATGGTTCAGACCATAATATGGTCCACCATAAAGGTCTGCTGGAAATGGCTGAGAACCCAAATACTTTCTACTAATTGGTAAGCAGACTGAAGAAAACACCTGTTGCTCTGATCTGTCATCAGGTCTTTGATCCAATGCCCATCTGATTAGTAACAGAGAAGAGAAGAGTGGACCCAATATCAGATAGAGAAGCTTGCTAGAGGAACCTGACGGTATTTTGGGGAGTAGAAGGGGAAGTGTCCCGTACTGTTCCTCTACCTTCCTTTTCTCTGTTACATTCAATTCTAGAGAGCTCCTTCTCTTCCAAAGTTCATTTTCTGGATCTGATCAGATTGGCTTTTCTCACAAAGTCCTTTTCCACTGAAATCTCTCTCTTCCTAGATTTCTTGTCTAAGGAACTTCTTAGAAGTCTGAGCTGATGATGAGAGGTGGAGGCACAGGATGTCAATGAAGACATCTAATATGATGTTTAGCCTTGTCCCTCAATACATCTCATGACAAGGCTGGTCTATGCCAGTTTTTGGTGTCAACCA
This sequence comes from Chelonoidis abingdonii, assembly GCF_003597395.2. Taxonomy (NCBI): domain Eukaryota; kingdom Metazoa; phylum Chordata; order Testudines; family Testudinidae; genus Chelonoidis; species Chelonoidis abingdonii. The sequence continues at coordinate 122,472,339 of NC_133770.1, forward strand.
TATTATCTGATCAAGTAGGCTTCACCTGCAAGCACCTCTTGAAGGAGTACTGCTTGCGGCCTATTTTATCTGTCTTTCTTAGATCTCAAGGTAAAAGTGCTGCAGATAGCACATATGGAGGTCAAATTTCCTTCTCTGAGGCACCATGGCACCATGTATGCATACACAATGCTCAGAAAACTGAAGAGCAGGAGGCACACTGTTTAAAATATGTTTCTTGGCCCTTGGATCTGTCATAATCACAGGTCAAAGCCAATGCCTCAACACTACTATACTATCTACTAACTTACTTACTGATATTGTAAAAACTTATTCTTAGTAACTCTAAAACATAACTTCTATCTAAAATTAACAACTAGTAAGTAACTAAGCACTATCTAATGGTAGGATCAAGGCACAAAGTCTGGAGCGGTTCTTTATCTCTCACATCCCCTTTTATAACCTCACCCCTAGACTATTCAGGAACAGGGCTGGGGCAAGGAATGGACGGGTACATGAGCACTCCAACGGACACTAGTTAAGTTAACTAATTAAGTTCCACCACTGGAGCCGCAGGCAGCCGGTGCATCCCATGAGTGGAAAAATGTAAACACCACTTGAAGGACAAGAATTACAAGTAAAATATACAATCTAGAGTCTCTGAATGAACTGGATTAAGTATGCCTGCATGAAAACAACTTGGCAGTTGTGCTCTTTCCAGCAAAATTCCATACATAATAACATTTTCTACGTTACAGTTTCAGTCAGATATTTTACAGGAGAAAGTTAACAATTAAAAACAAGAGTGACTCAAATGAGGATTCAATGAATAATTCCTCTTATTCCCTTTTTGCTTGTCAAAATAAGGTAAACTGATGCAATTATTCACTTTTCAGACCAAATCAGCTCTTCATGGATACCACTAACAGCACAGACTAATTTTCAGTAAGTTCGTAGCACACATTTGCTGAATGGGTACGTGTAAATCTATGATTTGTGCATACATGTCACTAGACAGACACGTGTGGCAAATCAGGGATTTGAATGCAAACGTTTTAATATCACATATGCAAACACATCCCATTACTGTTCACTTCTAACCTTACTGAAAGCAGTTCCTGCATTATTTCTTTAGATTTTGGACTCCACACCAGAGGACTCTCATACAAAGTTCTGGATGCCCTTGATATATATTTAAAAATTCTAGACTGTAGGAGATATACAGTAAAAATCAACTAAAGCAGTACTTCATCCTTCCACTGTACCACACCTCATTTAGTCACAAGTCATGTGACCAACGCAGCTTAAGACATGTGCCACACTTTCACAGACAAATTCCACCCTCAACTGCCTCCACCAAAGGTTGTTCAAATAGAAGGGCTCTGCGGCATGCCCACCAAGCCAGCAAAGTCACACTTTTTTCAGAGCCTGGGGAGCAGAACATTTCAAAGGAAAGGAGCTAGCATCCCTTTGCCTTTTATTAAAAAAAACGGGATCAAGCTCCTGTGCTGATCACAACTGTGACAGTATTGCACAAGGAGAAAGGTCGTCTCTCTCAATGAGACAAGTCCAGCGCAGTTTATATTAACCCACACCAACTCCATCTGAAAACCAACAGACTACCAATGCAAATCTTGGAGAACTGTTAACAGATGCTGCCATCAAGAAGTACTGCTTAACAAGCAGGCTGCGGCATTCTGCACCAGTTTAAGTTAGTTTAAGATAGATTTACGGTGTAGCCCCACACAGAGTACACTGCAATAATCAAGTTTCAAGGTGACAAAGGCATGTAGTACAGTAGCAAGGTACATACTGAAGACGAACAGCTGCAATCACCTGGCCAGACAGCTGGCAAAAAACATTCTTGTACACTGCTGCAATGTGATCCTCCAACAGTAAAAGGGGATCCGATATCACCCTCAGATAGAGATATCACCTTTGTGATATCTTTGATGCTTCCTCATATCTACAAGCATCACCTCAGTCTGAACTGTCTGGACTGAATTTCAGCCACCTAGCTCTCATCCATTACCCAATTTCTCTGAAAAACCAAGCTAGACATTTTTTAGCACTGGCTGGATCAAGTGGAATGGATATAAGCTCAGTGTCATCAACATACTGAACACATAATAGGACATGCTTCTTCATTAATCTTCCTAGCAGCCCCATGTACCTGTTGAACAGAAGAGGAAACAAGATGGAATCCTGTGGAACTCCATAAAACAGTGCTCTTAGGATGTAGGAACAATTGCCTCGCACCAGTCTCTAGGAACACTCTGCAAGGAAAGAACTGTACCAAAGGCTGCCGGTAGACCTAACAATATCAGCATGCACAGTTGGTCTTAATTCAGCACCAAGAAGAGATCATCTGCTAATGCTGCCGGTGCTGATTATGTCCCATACCCAAGTCTGTGGCAAGACACAAGGTATCTAACGACTTAGCATTGTCTTGCCACTCCCTTCTCTATAATTATACCTAGAAATAGGTAAAGATGTAATACTGGTCTATAATTAACCAAAAATAGTTGGTTTCCTGGGTAAAAACCTGCAACAGTTTTCTTAAGAGAAGTCAGCACTTCCCCTTCCTACTGGAGGCAGTGAATCTCCACCAGTAAAGGAGCCACTATTTCCCCAAAGAGGACAATGGTACAAATAACAGTTTGTGGGAGAAAATTGTCTCAACACCTTCAGTACCTCAGTGACAGTCACTGGCCTAAATTCAACCACAGTGTAGCATGTTACACCACTATGACAATATAGCCATTAATATAAATATTGAGTAGCATGTTGTATTCCAGGGGTAGGCAACCTGCGGCACACAAGCTGATTGTCAGTCGTACTCATACTGCCCGGGTCCTGGCCACCGGTCCGGGGGGCTCTAATTTTAATTTAATTTTAAATGAAGCTTCTTAAATGTTTTAAAACCCTTATTTACTTTACATACAACAACAGTTTAATTATATATTATAGACTTATAAAAAGAGACCTTCTAAAAACATTAAAATGTATTACTGGCACGTGAAACCTTAGAGTGAATAAATGAAGACTCGGCACACCACTTCTGAAAGGCTGCCAACCCCTGTTGTATTCTGTTTGCTCATGTGCATGGGATTCTTTAGAACAATTATGAAGATTTATGGCAAGCAATCAAAAGCATCTCAATAAGAATAAGTCAATTTTGCCATATGTAAAATATGCTTTTGTTTGAACGTAGCATGTGGAAGTTATGCTACCTAGTTGTGATAGCGCATAAGATGCAGAAATTTACCGTAGGATTCTTTCTCCTGTAAAATGTATATTGTTCATGACAGCATGTTTCTCACTGTTGCTAAAACAGGGAAACTCCCCATTCTCCATTTTACTAGCTAAAGGAGGACTGACCAATATACACTTTTGTTATAGTGTACTACAAGGTGATTAATATAACTTCTGTGAACTTCTGATGGGGCATACATTTATATAAAAAAACTGATTATGCATGTTTAACAATAAAAAACAGAAAACTAGACCCAAAATAACATTTTAAGAATGAACAGAGCATTTATAGTGTAGGCAGTAATTTACAAAGTTAATAAGAGGGCTGGGTCCACCGTCCCATAAATAAAAGATGACATCAGTATTTTTTACAAACACATAGGCATTTGGGAAGGAATACACATAGGCACTGAAGTTCTTTTTTTTAAAAATTACCTTTATTTGTTTTCTTCCCTCCTTCTTTTCAATAACTGCAGCAACTTGTTTAAGCCTTCTGTTCAGTTCTGAACCTCGACCTCTAATTTCATCAGATTCCACTATCTCAGGATAATGTTTTGTCTAGAAATAAAAATGCCACCCACTCTATTAATCCAGACTTTCTTAATGACAAAACACAGTGTCAAATTTCCTTTTTTCTCCCCTTTGGCAATACGAGCAGTTATGTACAATAAAGTATCTATTTTCTTCTATTTGGATTAAATTACAAGCAAAAATCAGAAGCAATGATCACCAGTGAAGGAAAGCTAGGTCAGTAATTAGAGTGCTAGTTTGGGAGTCAGAATACCCTCAATTCCCTACTCTGCCACAGACTTCTCACTGACCTTGAGCAAATCTCTTGATCTCTGTGCCTGTACCTCACCTGTAAAAAGGGGATAATAGTATTTCCCTACCTTACAAGAGCATTGTGAAGATAAATATATAAAAGATTGTGAGGTGCTCGGATACTACAGCAATGAGTACTTTATATAGTTACAGTTGCCATGCCAATGCTTCTTTTTCAACTGTTTATAATTGACAACTGTCTATTATTTAAATCTAAATAAAAAAATAACCTTTAAGGTTAAATATTCCACACTTAGTCTCTGACTCAGGCTATTTTTTAGTCTGAGCAAGTACAGCACATATGCTTTCAAAAATGAGTTCAGCAAGAAATACAGAGTTTTGCCAATCTTTTTAAAAAATAGCTGTAGCAATTCAGAGATTTGAAAGTGGAAAAGTCCTGAAGACACAGCTGCCCTTTTCCCTGGGGAAATCTTTTCAGATTTGGGTAAATTATAAGTCAGGCAAAAATCGCCATTTGCACATAGACAACGGAACTTTTTGAACACATTTTAAGAAAACAAAACTGAATTTATAATTTTCTATTTTCTAACATACTTTGATGATAAAAGCAGAATTTTTACACCATGAGAAATTAATGATTTACTGAGAAACTATGCTTTAAATGGTGGAAAGGAAATTCTGCAGGGCCTGTGAAGTGCAGAATCATCAAACAAATCCATAAATTATGATAGATTTTAACTGTGCCACTGCCCCCTAGGCATGCCCACAGCAGCAAAATTATTTTTATTATACCTGCACCTATCAAGTGTATTCCAAATATCCCTTCGGTGCTGAAATTTACAGATCGCTGCCAAATCTCTGAACAATTTATCAATATTAAAAAACCCGGGTGGGGGGGAGAAGAGGGAGAGAAGAAGGGGAATCTATGTTACACAATTGGTTTCTCCTTCTGAATCACCTGCAAAGATAGCAAAAATTCTCCAAGATCAATTCTAATAAGAGTGTGGAATTCTAATGATTTGTGCCACTGAAAAAGTCTGGAACAAAGCATCCCCAAGTGTTTAAGGACAGTATTACCCTTAAGACTAGAATAAGGGGTTTGGACATGGTGGATAAAAAAATAATTTAAAAAAAAATTTGCATTTAAAATAAATAAGGTTTAAAAAACAAACTTATTTAAAATTAAATTTGAAATTGACAACCTATGTTAAAGCCTACATTTACTATAATATATTACAATTATTTAGATTAAATACAAAAATAATATTCAGCAATACGTTTGCTTCCAAGTTTCAAAGGAAATAACAGTGAACTGGTGGAAGTCACTGGCTAAACACCTAGAACCAGAGTTTGTTGAAGTGCTAAACCAGCTTTTAAGAGCAGGAGCCTTTTCTGCAATTACAGAGGGAGTATTTTCTTCATCCCAGTTTTTTCAACTCATTCAGTTCAAAGTTAAGAAACCATTTGGGAGCTGAAAAAGCACTAATGAAAAAACTGCATGTGAGAATATCATCTACTAGTTCCAAAATCTAGAGGGATATGGTGACCAGAAAATCAGTTCAATTCACTAACTACTACAGATAATACTTTAATAAATGTTAGTTTGAAATGCAAAGCATATATTGATAAACTTTTTTCTCTTATTTATCCAGCATATTAAAAGAAGTTTTTAAGAAAAAATGTAAATGCTTGTTTTGTGCATTTTAATTAAACTTGAATTTCTATCCAAACAGAGCTTGACACCAATTACACATAAATTAATCATCATCTAGTAAATCAGAAATGCAACATTCACCATTTTCTAACATAGTGAAATATAAAAATTATATGAATAATTGAATCTGAATAAACATAAAATCAAGCTATGTAATTACTTAAATATATATAGTGTATCCTCCTGATTAGAAAAAGTTTAGTGTGAAGGTGATTGGTTACAAATCAACATGCTTTAATGGTTACCAACCAATAGGAATCAATCTTTCTTTAGGGGGAAAAAAATAAAAAGAATAAATGCAAATAATAATTTAAATCAATTATTTAAATCAAGACTTCCTGTTTACTGATTTAAATAACTGTTAAAATTGATTTAAAATCAATCCAGCCTGGCTTTGGAACTATCTTCTTCTGATTAACTACCCTGTATTTTGTACATAAAACTTTCCATTACATCATTCAGCAGTTGTATTCTCCCATCAATAAAGGACCACAGTAATCAACCTTTAAGTCTTTTATTATGGTTTTACTGGGAACAACTGTAGAAGTTATCTGCCCCAAAGTTAACCCTAAATGGTGGGTAGGGTTCATGGTAGCCCTGGATAATAAGCCAGAATTCCTTAAATATTTTATGTTAAGGAAATAGCCAGAAAGATAGTTCTGAGAATGTCATTCCACCCATTGGGAGCATACGTCATGAATCCATAGGAAGCCAAAATAACTCTTCTAAGATTGACCTGCCAACGAGAAGAGTGGCTCTTCATGTATCTCACATCCCCCAGCAGGAATCTGAGCAGCCCGACTTCACAAATCATCCTTTAATGTCAGACAGCTATCTGACAGTCAGCAACCCCACCGGAAAATGGAAAAACTGCCAGAGGTCACTAATGTAGCTTCATAGGAGAGATAACTGTTTCTCTGCTGACTCTTATCTTGATCCAAGACTACTTGAGTTATACTCTTGAAGATGTAAAGACAATTTTTCAAAGTTACATTTAGAATGGGCTATGTATTCTAAATTATTTTAAGAAACAAGCTGTGTTTTTAAATTTTATTAAAATTAATTTCAATTTCAGATTTCAGCAACAAGATAGTGATCTGGATAGATTCTTGGATCTTTTTAAAGAGCTGTCCTCAGCCAGCTAGAGGAACACAATTTTGCATTTGTGAAAAAACAACACTACAACATCCATGCTCTTCATAAAAATATGCAAAGAGCTGATACCAATCCAAACAGCAATATCTGAAATGATAGTGCTTATTTCCTACTAGAAGTACTTTAATCACTACATCTCTTCAGGACTCAGGGAAACTGAACCATATATCCTGTTGTAGTGTCTGTTCTCATTTTGGTCATTACTGCCTCCACTAAACTCATGCAAGGAATATGTAGACAATACTTGATAGTGTCCCCCTTATTATGGAGAATTATGCTTCACCTCTTGATTCAACTGCAATGAGAGAGCGCTAGCTGCTCTCCTTTCACTACAGAATCTTGTAGGGCCAACAGCTCCAGGAATTGCATTACCTTCTCCTAGGAATTTTTATCCTTCTCATGAAGTTAAAGCAAAAATCCTCTGAGAAAAAGTTTTCTTCCTCGGCCCTTGTGAGCTGCATACTGATCACTAAGGGATCACTCCTTTAGCCAGCACTGACTTGAGAATTGCATTCCTTTCCATCCTCCACTCAAAAGTCTCAAGATGCTGGGTGCCCTATGGAAGTCTAGGCATGTTGATTTTTTGCCAATGTTTGCAACAATATCACTTGCTACAAGATCCCCTTGTACCAATGAAGAAGTTCCATACAATAGTACAGTAGTTAAATATTTGACGGAAGCAAAGGTTGGGCACAGCTTTCACCCCAGAGATTGGCGGCCTACAGCCATATTATCACTAAGAACTGGCTTGGCACACAGAATATGCCCTGAATGCTCATTGTATATGGCAACTGTAATATCAAATTAACTGAAGGTACATGGTTGAAAAATGCCATGGACCCTACATCAAATCCAAGCTGCATTCAAGATCCTAATGATGTCCAATCTGGACTAACAAAAATAGAGCTTGTAGGAAAGAACTCAGAAATATATAAATAGGAGGCAAGAGCAAATAAGGTGTCAAAGGGCCGCAAAGATCTCAATCAGCAATGCAGATCTCACTCTGCATTTTGTAAGAGGCTTAACCTTCACCTCTAAGTTTGAATATAACACCAGAAGGAACATGAATCAAAAAATCTGTAACTTGTGTGGTTGTCTCAACAGATCTGTTTGGCACCGATAAGCTGAAGCAGATGGACCACTCTGAAGTGCTGCTGTGATACAAGTATAACTGAGTTCTGAATAAAAGCTGACAGATCCAGCAGAATCTCTATCAACAATGAACTGTTATTTGACTCTGTAGCCTCCAATGACTAACTTAAGGGATGCCAAGAGTTCTTCATAGGATCTGAGAATTTAAACAGCCACCTCTGAGCTGATCCCATATCTGAGAGCATCATGATATTCCTTCAAAGCACAAAAGACAATGAGCAGTGCAGTGCAGTGTTCATTAGAGATGTGGATTGCAATTTGAATATAACTGAAGAATTGCTAGACTTAATGCCACTGAAGGGTACCTCAACGGGACAGGACATACTTCAGGGACTGGAAGCGAGCATTGAAAAAGCTGCGCTGCCGTGGAACGAACTCGTATCTTTGGTTACGGACGGTGTGCCATCAATGTGCTCTGAAAACGTTGGTATGGTTGGATTATTGAAGACCAAACTGAACAGCCTCAATATACCAGGAATTAGCTTCACCAGTATACACTATATTTTGCACCAAGAAGCCCTGAGTAGTAAAAGTCTACAAATAAAGGAAGTTATGGATGTAGTTGTTAAAACTGTTAATTTTATACATGCACCAGGGCTGAATCACAGACAGTTCCCATCGTTTCTAGCAAGTATGGACAGTGAATATGGGGAACTTCCGTATCACACTCAAGTTAGACGGCTGAGTCATGAAAATGTTCTGAAGCCTTTTTTTGCACTTAGAGAGGAGACTGATTCCTTCATGAAATGAAAAACAAGGAGGTTCCACAGCTTGCCAATTCCACTTTTATCTGCAATCTTGCTTTTCTAACAGATGTAACTGATCACCTGAATGCACTGAACTTGAAACTTCAGGGTAGAAAACAGGTGATAACACAGATGTTTGACAGTGTTAAGTCATTCAAAGTCAAGCTTACTTTGTGGGGGAAACAGCTGACTGCTGGCAGTTTGGTCCATTTCTTGACTCTGAATTCCTTAGGAAAAGTTGAACCCAAATCCTTGAAAGAATACGCAGAGATCATTTCTAACTTCACAAACAGTTTGATGTGCGGTTTAAAGATTTCAAGGTACTTGAACCATATTTTCAACTTTTTTCCACACCATTTGCTGATGAAATTAACTATGTTGCAGAGAAAATGCAGATGGCGTTAGTGGAGCTTCAGTCATGCAGACCTCGGGCCAATACACTAGTCCTCATGTAGCCTTCGTGGTCATTTGCGTTTGAGACCCCTGCCTTAGAGAATGTGTATATAAAACCATTTTATTTTTATTGGTTTAACATCCTAATGAAAATATATTTAAAATGAAAGGTGCAAGTAGAGAATTTGCCACCACCTAATAGTCTAAAGAACACTTAAATAAATAAATAAATCGAAAAACACACACACTTACCAGATATGCCAGTCTATGTTTAGAGCCATAAACATGCATGAACATGTTACTCAATCCGGTTTGACAGTGGCACAGCTGACACTCGTAGAGAACAAGGAGATTCTCTTTTGATCGGTATTCAATTATATATTCAAGTCCTGTATAGAAGAAAGGGATATTTTACAATTTAGTGTTTACTACAACAATATGCACTACTTATTATTACCCAGTACACAGACGATCAACAGTTTATACATAAAAAAAGTAAAGCAAGCCTTTGTGATTTATTAGGTACTAAACAAGTTGGCCAAGATTTTAATAACTAGCTATTTTGAGTACCTCGATTTTTGGGTGCTAAGCTTAAGACATCTTCCTAACCACTCACCTGTGAAAAAGTGCTCTCTCTAAGTTCCCTCAAGTTGGGGAAAAAAAATTGAGGTATTCAAAAGACACTAGTCACTTTTGGAAAATGTAGGACAATCCTTTGCTTATTGTCTCTTTCTATGTTCCTTAGAAATAGACTGTCTCCTCGCCAACAAAGAGAAACTGACGTGTTTGAATATAAAAATGCATTTTTATATTCAAACGCATCAACTATGATATTATAATAAGAGTAATCACAGAATCATTTAGTTAAGAGTAGCTTCTAGTATAAATAGCCTCACATTATTTGTAAGCCACACTCTCAACAGATACATGTCCAACCTAATCAAGAATAAATATGCAATGAGAATTCCAAGAACTCTCATCAGTAAGATCCACTTACACACTGTACCAGCAGAACACCTAATGTAAATTGTATAAGGTTTACCTAATTTCATACTTATGAATGCATAAATTTGTAGGAGCAGGATTTTATAATTGTACTATGAGAATTAATGTATGATTTGATTTTATCCTGTCAGCCACCCTTTTTGAACAGCAGAAAGGAATGACAGACCACAACAATCCTTATGACTGATTATGGTCACCCTTTTGTTTTAGAATAAGTTATGATGTCTACTATGGTTTCCTATATGTATTGCAAATTAGGCACTCTAGTTAAATATACATTTCTTTGTTTTAAGGTTTTAGTAAGTAAGAGACAGGATCTTGTATTGTATCTATGTTAAGAAGATTAGAGGAATGTTGAGGGCCTGAAGCCCCAATGTGAATTGTTTTAGTTATAAGATTTAGCAAGGTTTGATTTACAACATATTCTGCTGAATATAAAATACTGCTGTCTCTATACCTTTGAAGGTTTCTGTAAAAGATTGTTTGTGTGAATGAGGAATGCATGCATCAGGAAAAGAAAAGGTGTGAAAGCCATCACAAATGTCCACATGGTCAAGAAAAAGTGAGAAACTTGGAAAGACCAGGAGACAATCAGAAAACATCCACTGTATCCGATGATAAACATGTTAGCAGCATTAACGACCTCAGACGTGAGGCAGGCACCCCCGAAGGCAAGACAACAAATAGGAAATAACGATGGGAAGTCCGACAATAACCATCAAATGATAACAGCAGAAAACCCCAAGATTAACACCACTTAAGGACTAATGATTACAGGATGACATTGCAAAATGCATGGACTCAAATGGGAATTTACAACTATAAAGCTGGAGTGTTTTGCCATGGAACTCTAGGTTTAGTCCCGCAAAGCCTCAAAGCATTGGATCGCGACCGATAAGAGCCCAGCTCCTCACTCATGCCCAATCTACCTGGCCATTAGATTGGCTCGAGCTACAACACACTGGTAACTATAAACATCAACTGGCAGAGCGGGAGAGAGAGTGTGAGTGTGTGTGTGTGACTAAAAAGCATATGCGGTTATATTTTCAATAAAAGCAGCGTTTTTGCCTTCTCCTCTATAAAGATCCCATGTGCTTTGTATAGCATAACAAATTTACTCAATCCCTCTGGAAATGTAAACGTTGCTGGCATTTAATTACAGCATTTAAAAAAATGCTCACCAAGTGCAGGTTCTGAATCTTTACATGTATTAAGCTGTTCTTCCAAGGTTTGTCCTTGAAACTTCTCTGGCTCAGTTTGAACTATAAAATAAAAGCATTTTATTAAAATGTGGTTAGTTCCCTATACCAAAGCAAAAATAACCACACATTGTGTACTGTTAGAAACTCTCTAGAGCAGTGAGAAATCTAGGAGAAGGAAGTGGTGTCCCCCACTCCAGTCATGGACTTAAGTTTGCCAAACCAATCCCTGCTCTGCAATGCCCTTCAGGAGGCACAGCAATGAGCCATTTAACATGGTGAAGCATTATCCCTGAAGTTCCACCCGCTCACACTGTCTTCTCTTGCAAGGAAGATGTTGTAGAGGTACTAAAAGGGGAAAACACAATATAAAGCAAATTTCCCCAATGACCTGCTAACTTCTAGCATCACTGACTCTTGGAGGACATTAATTCATGGCATAGCTGTGTGTTTGTGCACTATATTGAATAAGGAAATTAACTTACCATAATCAGGAAGTTTTATAGGTGCTTTCGCCTGGTCTCCTATACCACCCACAGTTTTAACTAACAAAAGAATAAAAAAAGAGTAAAAATTTATGAACAAAGACTAGAATGAGACTTTGAGAAGAACCCAGTCAGAAAGACTAGACATACACCATGTTTAAAGGAAACAATGTGAGCTTCTTGTTGATGTGTAAAGGACAAAATTATATTACTTTAATCTTTGTGTACCAAGAGTTAAATTTTGCTGTTAACAGTTGAAGCACAAACATTCGCATCAAAGACTTACAATAAACAAACTTAGTGCTAGACAATTTAATAAAGAAGACAAGAAATTACAATAGCAACCAGGTGCCAATTTTACAATTAATTAAACTCATACCAAAGTATTAAATTACAGAAGAACCCACTATAGTGAAAATCTCCTATGGTACCCAGCCTGGAATCAGAGTCTGCTACATTAAGCTTTAAATCCAGCACTTCACACCTACGTGGAGACATTACATGATACAGAGAGGGGATTTGGAAAGGGCTAGTTAATTTCATATAAAAAACTCTCCTATGGCATAAGGGCAGAGCGTAGTGCTCTTGGTTACCCTTGCATTCGTAAGGGACTGCTTATCTACACAGGGGAATTGATGAGAACAGCTAATGTAGACAAGCCCTGAAAAACCAGGCAAGATTGCAGGACAAAGAGGAAACCCTGTTGGCTTCATCTCCTTTGCAAGAAGAATTAAAGAAAGTATATCAGATCCCTCCTCCACTGTAATCATACATTGCAGAAGTTATTTCTATTCAAAATTTAATATTTAAGAAGAATTTACTTTTCCATGCATGAAAGAGCACCAAACAGGCCTTGTGATGCTTGCGTCTGAATTTGAATTCTAGTCTAACACGGAATAATGGGCTAAAAGTAATAAAAAAGAATTCCAATGTTTCTTTTTTTTTTTTTAAAGGGAAAAACTGCCTAGCAATGAGGGGTCTATTGTGCTGTGGAACTTTCTCCAAACAATACAAGAAAAGTCCAATATCTTGGGACATAAAAAATGAAATTGGACATTTAAATTTAGACTGGAAAATACACTGTATCAAACTGTACAACTTTAGGGTCAAGGATGTGTAAAATGACATAAGTCTTTTCCACCTCTGAACTTTATGAAATACAACCATGCTACTTTTCTGTTAAAATAATTAGCAGTGGAATATCTTAAGTTGACAATTAAATAGCTATCATTTGGTTTAAAAGTTAACCTTCCACAAGTAACGAATTCAAACCTCTTCTAGCTATTTCTCTAGTACAGACCAGGTCTCAGAGTCCTCTTATGATTAATCCCAAAATGTTACTAATTACAATTCTAGTGCCCAATCCTGTACATCCCTTACGATCACAATTAGTGACACTGTCTTCTGCAGGATTGGACCTAAAATTAAAATTCTTAAAAAGGTCACTTATGATTTTGTATGGATGTTTATAAAAAACATTTAATCAAAGCAAAAAGTTAAACTTTAGTACTTACCAATACCATGGGCTTTTAGAGCTTCTTCAACCTAAATTAATGAGAGAAAAAATGATTTAATGTTTTCGTAGAAATTTTACATTGTCAAAGAGATGGACAGTCACTAGTTATATAATAAACTAATTAGATTCAGGATTACACAAAAGATGATTATTCAAAATGTACATGCAATTTTTCTCCGATGGATGGATGGATATCAGGGTGAATAAAAATCAATTTTTTAAAATCATAAATGTATTTTTTTTAATTTAAATTAAATACAGGTTTAAAAAATAAACCTATTTAAAACTGACAACCTAGGTTAAGGCCTAGACTTAAATTTATTACAATCATTGAAATTAAATACAAAAATAATAGTAAGCAATACATATTTGCTACTAAGTTCTAAAAAAATCCAGACCACTGAACTACTGGAAGTCACTAGCTGAGCAGCTAGAACCAGATTTTGTTGCAATGCTAAGACAGCTTTTAAGAGCAGGAGCCTCTTCTGCAGTTAGAGAATATTGTCTTCATTTCAGTTTATTCAATTAGTTCAGTCAAATGATTAGTTCATTCAAAGTTAAGAAACCATTTGGTAACTGAAAAAGAAGGGGAGCTTTCTTTCACTCCCAATCTATGAATAAAAACTAGGTGTGAGAGGATGAGATGTAAAAGTTACAAAATTTTGAATGAGACACAGACCAGAAATGATCAGTTCAAATCTCTAACTACAGATAATACCACTTTCGTTTACTAAAACAATTAGTTTAAAATGCAAAACATGTTTTGATAAACTTTCAAATCATTTTTCTTATGTATCCAGCACATTTAAGATAATTTAATTTTTTTAATTGCAGGTTTTGTGCCTTTTTAATTAAACTTGCACTTCAACCCAAATAGAGCTTGACACCAATTACAAATATAAATTAATCATCATCTAGTAAATCAGAAATGCATGAGTCATCATTTTTGAACATAATAAAAATGTAAAAATTAAAGACTCTATATACACTTATTTCAGCAATTATATTTATTTAGATAGTATATCCTCTTGGATAGCAAAGAGAAGCACTAAGTTTAGGGTAAAGGCTGCATTTAGTTGCAAATCAACCTTTCAGTGGTTAGCAATTAATTAGAATCAACTTTCTTTAGGAAAATAGCTAAGAAGTACTAATGCAAAACACAATTAAAATTAATTTTTAAATCAATGGTTCCTGCTTGCTGATTTAAATCATTAGTAAAAGTCAATTATTTATATTGTTCTGATTTAAATCAATCTACTGTTTCCTATTATATTAGACTCATTATTTAGATTAATATAAATATCTGCATCTGTATTTGATCTTGCCTCATGCCCCTTGCTGACTAGAGCACAAAGCTCTGAAACATATTTTAGGCTAGGTTTATAAAGAGAACTTGGGCACCTAACTCCAATATTTAGGTAATAATGGCATTCACAAAACCATAGCTCAGCTGTTGCCTAAAGTTGCATGTGCCTAACCCCCTTAAATACTTAAGCTTCTGCCAATGAGTGTGCACAAAGCCGTGTAAGTCCAGATGCCATCCCAGAGCCCTTGCTCATACCTAAGCCCTGGCAGGATTCCCAAACTAAGTGTTCCCCCCTACAGGATGTGATAAGACGAGTGACCTAGCCAACAGGCTACAATGGGTGGGTCAGTCTCTCTCTCTTTTTCCTCCCCACCTACAAGAAAGGACTGACCTGGCTTAGGTGACTAACTTCAGGGAAGAGTTCACAGCTGAGAATCCCAAATAGAGATAGACACCTAAGACCCAGACAAATGGGAGTTAGGTGCCTAAGTACCACTGTGAATCTGGGCCCTAAATCCTGCCCTTTCTCCATCTGCATTTCACCCCTGGCTAGCTCAGATGGCACCCTGCTGAACTTTCTGGTTTCTGAGAATCCCCTTCTCAGATGCCAAGGCTTCCATGCTTTGTATAGGGAGTGTTAAGCACCTAACTTGAGGCTGTGAATTCCACTGGTTGGGTACCTAGGAGATAGGCACTGCAATACTGAGCATTGCAATGTTTAAGTCCCCCATTGCTCTTACTAATTCATACAGCCATACACAGCTAGATCAACATGAACCTTTTAAAACATCATTGCTATACAATAAAGTTCTGCTTTACTGTACATGACAAACAGTAAAGCAAGAAAATTCTAAACAAAAAGTTAGATGTTTTGCTAATTTTACACATTTTAGAACATTTAATACTTTAAAAAGAGAAAATAGTGATTACAACCCTACAAATCACCACTGTTTAATGTAACTATATACAAAATCTGACTTAGGCACACAACCAATCTTACCGTCTTGTGTTTGAATCCAAGGAAATGAGTCTGCAAGTTTAATGCAGAAGCACACGAGATTTTGCAAATCTAGGTTAAAAAGAAGATTCTTAATTATTTCTACAGTATTATGCAAGCAAACAGAAAAAATACTATAATTCTGAAAAATATCATTGATATTTCAAACTAATCAAAATCTCCCTGTTTATTAAACTCCAGTTATACACCCTGAAGTTGTACAGATTGATTTCTGCTGAAACAGAAGTCCTCTAAAGCCAGACTGAACAGCAGGCAACACTATTCACTGGGTTCCAAAGAGGATGATCAAAGTACTGTCTTTCATTGAAAAGTCCCTCTCCATAGCGTAAGATGGTTTCAGGTTCGCCCATAACCTTCAAATACATTCAACTGCATTGTACCAGAGGGGAGGCCATCTCTCTCATTCTCATTAGAAGAGGTATGGAAAGGTGATCTTCAAAAAGATGACCAAAATAAAGGATATAAAACCCAAGCTCTAAAGAAATTTGAAAACTTTGACCAGGAAGTGTTGTCTCTCTCTTCTGTTGTACAACCGTGATTCACATCAACACTTCATTGAAGTGACTACAAAACTGAAGAGAAAGCAATTGATATAAAATGAAATGGGCTGAAATGAATGTTTTCCCCCACAGACCTCTTGAAAAGTACCCCGGGTGAGTGAGTCCTTTAAGCAAATGTAGACCTCTTAAGGTTTGTATACTCATATTGGGCAGGGAATGAGCAGGGTACTGAAAAGCTGAGGTCACCATCTGCTTAAGGCATTCACTCTACATACATTTCATGCTCTGTCAATGCCTTTCTCATCCCTTCCATGTGCCCTAAAACCCTGTATCTCCAACCTCACGCTGCCAGACTTTCCATATCCCCTAAGACTCACTGTACTCCCAGTGCCTGCATCCTCTCTCATACCCCACAAGTCTCCATAGGCTCCCCTCAGTCCCCAGTGAGCTTGCATACGCTTGTCAGAGACTAACAAGCCTAATGAGGTTTGACAGGTATCCACATTTAACAGGAAGGGAGAAACGCTCCACACCCCCTGCTTCTCAACCACTCCCTCTATGCCTCCCCAAACAACCTGGTTCCACTCAAGTTCCCTCAGCAACTCAGCTCTCCTTTGTGCCTGCAAACAGCCAGCTCCTCTCCATCCAACTTCCACACTCTCCTCAGTAACAACAATTAAATATACCAGTCCTCTCCCTTACACCCAACAAACTTCAGTAGACTTACCAGACTCTGACAAATTTATGTAGGGTCATTTGTGGAAAGATGAGCCAAATGAGATTAATCAGAGGTGCTGTACATATGTGAATAAAGCCATCCAGGAGCCTCCACTCCTCCCCCACAACTCCCCTAAGCATCCCAGTTCCTCTCAACATACACACAAACCTCAGTAAGGTAGTCAGGTTCAAAAGCCAAGGTATGTTTGTCAGGCACCAATGAGCCAACTAAATGAGGTTCCTCAGGAGAGATATGTAGGGCATACTCCCTGACTTAACCCTGCATCCCTTCTAAGCAAAATAGCCCCCACTATGCAAAGGCCTCATGTGTGTTCAAATTTGTAGAGATTAAATTTAAAGAAGCAAGATCTCCACTTAGCAGGAGCTTTGCTTCTGGGGGAGTGTTGAGTGCATACTCTCTGCACATCTACCTCCTGCTTTACCCATGTCCCTTCCTAACCAAGAAACTCTTCCCTCCAAACTCACACAACACCCAACTCCCCGCCCAACAATCCCCCCATGTTGTCTCATCCAGCATTCCAATCTAAATACTCTGGGGGTGGGGTATGGTGACAATTCCCCCCCCCTTCTCTGTATAGTTTTCTGGAGGAGTTGGCTTGTTTGGCATATCACCCATCTTCTTTCTCCAAGGGCCTGCCAAGGAGGGTCCGCTGTTCTGTGAAATCTTTCTGGGAGCGAGGACCTTCAAAGGAAGAGCCTTTTCCCCACCCAGCAAAGCCCGTACCTGCAGACAGAGTAGGAAGTTGGGCTATTGTGCTGCCTTCTATAGGTAGCACCAATGATCCTCTACCCCCAGTCAGTACTTCCCTCTACTGGAGAGTCCTCACAATGCATAGATAAAAAAGAGTTTCTCTGTGATGCTCTGCCTAATGCCCTGAATACTTCTGCTGCCCTCGCTAAATGTGCTTCATACTCACAACATCCTGCTGCCTCACAACACTGATACTGACTTCTGTTTATTAAGTCTCCCTCTCTCTCTGTTACTACTTGCCCTCACCTCCACTGCCCCTCTACTTGCCTAATCCCTTTGCCCAAAGCCAGTCTCTTTTCCCTCCCACTCACTCACCTGGTGTCCATCACAGCCTCTGCCACACAAACACTATTCTTCACATTCCACCACAATTCCTTCACTACCTTCTGTCATCCAAAGCACTTCAGCTGCTTTATCATTCATTTCTGCTGCACCTCCCTTCTATCTCCATCCACAAATCCACCGGGCACCACACATTCTGCCTCATCCCCTTCCTCAAGTCCTGGGTCAGTCTTGTGTGCCCAGCTTCCATCTCCCCTTCCTCACTCCGACTCCACATGAACACAACAGATTCTTGCTGCCTCCTTTCCCCATGTACTTTATGACTCCCATCCCTTCATGTCACACACACCCAATCATCTCTCTCTTATATTCCCCATACATATCCAGTCCCAAATCCCCTCTATTGGGCCACAATAGCCGCAGGCTCCTCCTAGCCCCCCAAAATTCTATAGCCTCATCACCATCACATCTTTCTGCTCTTTTTATAAATACAGGCTTTAAGAAGGTTGCAGACTATGTTATACAGAGCTTACAATCTAAAACAGACAGGACAGATAAAAGATGGAAGTGGAAATCAGCTAGCACCAGTTCAGTGACAGAACTGAGAATAATACTCAGGTCTCCTAACTCCCAGTCTACTGTCCTACGCAACACACCTTTCCAGAAACACTACAATGGGTATTATGGAATAACCTATTCATAATGAAAATTCCTTTCTAACTTCCATCAGTTAGAGGCTGACATAGACCCTGATGCATGAGGGTTTATATCCATTTCAAACTCCATTTTCTGGGGGGAAGGGGAGGACACTAAGCATTTAATTCTGTTTTAAGGACTTTAAACAGTCTGCAGTATGTGTAACCAGAATTCTTAAAAATGGAGAATGGTCTAGGACTAAGAAGTTTATGCACATAGATATACACTAGCTCTGCATTTCCTGATATCTGTATGTTGGTGGCAGGTTAATTACATCAGCACTTGGAGAACACTGCCAGAGGCACCTTCAACATCCTAAAATGGACAGATACATTACATTGATGGTCTTCTCTATCCTGACTGTCCAATTAACAATTTGTACGATGCACTGTACTTCAAAGTAGCACCCTGTAACTCCCATATTCATCATTTGACTATGGTTGTGATATTTCATACAAAGCATGCCTTGTAAGGTGTCATATGAAAGGTCATATGCCGAAATTCACTGTTCTGTAAAAATGTGTGTATATGGAATTATAATATTCCGATATATGGTTGACACTAAAATATGTTGTGTGTCTGGGAGTCGCCCAGAGCTAGCTCTCCGGAGGCAACAAAGGAAGTGACCCATACACAGATGCGTGTTAAGCGACCATCATAAGCCACTGACCAGCAGGGGAATTGTAAATAAGAAATTTACAATTCTATACAAAACAGTTGAACAGGCACCACAAAACGGGAATTGACTATGACTATAACTCAGCAAGGCCCACTAGGACATGTCTGGGCCAGTATCTTCCCTGTGACATGAATTGAGAGTATAAAATAAGGGACAGTAGCATCATAACACCACCTCTTTCTTTCCCCACCTATGCTGAAGACAACAAGAATGCTGGGAAGATAAAAACTTTGAACTGAGGAGACTGGTACCGGGCTGAGAAGGGAATTCAGCTGTGTATTAAGAACTGTTACCTGCATTCAACATACAATGGAGTGAGAAAAGCTGTTTGATTCAAATCTTGCTCAGTCTGAAAATTTAGGATTTAGAATGCATGTTTACTTGTTATTTTCTTCGGTAACTACCACTAATAATAACTTAAAATTTATCTTTCTGTAGTTAAGAAACTTATTTTAATATTTTATCCTTACCAGTGAATTTGTCTAAAGTCCTTGGGGAATCTGCTCACATTAAAAAGACTGGTGCATGTCCACCAACCTTAAACGAAGCGGTGAACTAATTAATGAGCTTACACTGTTCAAGAGAAGGTCTTGTGTAGTCTAAGATGGTCCATTTCTGGAGTGTAAGGCTGGGAAGATTTGCTGGTGACTCCACATATATGGTTCATGTGTGTCTTAGAGAGTATTCATGCAACTTAGCTGGGTGTGTCCCTGCATGTTGTTAACTGAGTGATCATAGTATCTGGAGAGGTTTGCTGCTTGTCACTAGCAAAGTATCATGAGAGACAGCCCAAGCTGGAGAGTTAAGGGGGCACAGTGGTCCCACAGTTCCAGGTAGTACCCTGGGGGTCCCATCACTGTAAGTATGTCTTTATGTAGACTTCTTACTGCTGCAAAGGACAGAGTTGGATCAATTACTATATGAATAAGCACAAAGCATTATAGTTTTGGTCCCTGGTGAGATGAAAGTATGTATTATGGATGGATAAGGTTGTCTCTCAGGATACGTCTATACAGTAGAATCTCAAAGGTATGAATAGCAGGGTTATGAACTGACTGGTCAACCACACATCTCATTTGGAACTGGAAGTACGCCATCAAGCAGCAGAGACCTTCTCCTCCCCACTCCTCCACCCCCCAAAAACACAAAAGCACTTGTAAAGTGCTGTGCTAAATGTAAACTACTAAAAAATAAAGGGAAAGTTTAAAAAAAAGATTTGACAAAATAAGGAAACTGTTCCTGTGTTTGTTTCATTTAAATTAAGATGGTTAAAAGCAGCATTTTTCTTCTGCATAGTAAAGTTCCAAAGTTGAATTAAGTCAATGTTCAGTTGTAAACTTTTGAAAAAACAATCATAACATTTAGTTCAGAATTATAAACATTTTGGAGTTACAAAGAACCTCCATTCCCAAGGTTCTACTGTACTGTAATTGGAGGTGCAATTGCAGCTCGGGTAGACATACTTGCTCTAGCTTTAATCTACCTAGTATGGCTAAAAATAGCAATGGTTTCAGCATGGGCTAGAAACATGATTACAAACCCAGGTTTCCAGGAGCACTTATGCAGCCCTACTGAAGCTCAGCACTACAGCAGCTTCATGTCTATTCTGACCTGTGGTAAGCAGATGAAATCTTGAAGCTCAGATAGGCAAACATGAGCTTCAATCCCATCTGCAACAGCAGGGTAGATATATTCTTGGTTGTTTTTTAATCCAGGGCATCATTGCAGGACCAAGCTATCTCTATACAGCATTCAAAATATTCTCAACTTCCAGTTTATGGGTGTGCATTAATAAAGACTGTTAAGAACAACAGCAGTGACTACTTCTATAATTTTCCCCTTACCCACAGACACACGTGAAATGCTTGACTAGCACTCTCAACCTTAACTATTAGCTAATGATATTTGGGTATGGACAGCTTCTGTGCAGCAGTGCACACATATCAAAGGAAGACTCTACAGTTAGATGTTAACTGATTGCAAAGATTCCAGACCTATGTGGCAATTTAAAGAATGGAATATCTGTGGAGACTATTTCATTACTTAAAACATTTTTCTCTCTTCTGATCTTGAGAACCAAAAAAATATCGTACCTGAAAGGAGATAATGCATGTTGTCTGTAGTCAGAAATAGCTGGTCTAATAGAGTTGGATTATCATTTTAATAGCGAGAAAAAGAGTCAAGTATCTGCACAGGGAAACCTTGTATTGGAACCAGCTAGAAATACGATAGGAGTAATTCAAATAAATAAAAAAAAGGGGGGAGGAGGAGGGATTCCAGAACCTGCGTAACAGTTGGGCAAATCACCAGACAGATGCTACCACAAGCCATTTTAAATTGTGGAAAAGCAGCATCACTTGCCCCATAACCTCAGCTGTGCAGAACGCAACACCATCCACAGCCTCAGGAACAACTCTGACATCATAATAAAAAAGGCTGACAAAGGAGGTGCTGTCATCAACATGAATACGATGGAATATGAATGAGAGACTGCAAGGCACCTCTCTAAAACCATATTTTACAGGCGACTACCCTCTGATCCCACTGAGGGTTACCAAAAGAAACTACACCATCTGCTCAAAAAACTCCCTGAAGCAGCACAGGAACAAATCTGCACAGACACATCCCTAGAACCACAACCAGGGTATTCTATCTGCTACCCAAGATCCATAAACATGGAAATCCTGGATGCCCCATCATCTCAGGCATTGACACCCTGTCAGCAGAATTGTCTGGCTATGTAGACTCTCTTCTCAGGCCCTACGCTACCAGCACTCCCAGCTATCTTTGAGACACCACTGACTTCCTGAGGAAACTACAATCCGTTCGTGATCTTCCAGAAACCACCATCCTAGCCACTATAGATGCAGAAGCTCTGTACACCAACATTCCACACAAAGATAGACTACAAGCTGCCAGGAATAGTATCCCCGATAATGTCACAGGAAACCTGGTGGCTGAACTGTGTGACTTTGTCCTCACCCACAACTATTTCACATTTGGGGACAATGTGTACCTTCAAGTCAGTGGCATTGCTATGGGTACCTGCATGGCCCCACAGTATGCCAACGTTTTTATGGATGACTTAGAACAACGCTTCCTCAGCTCTTGTCCCCTAATGTCCCTACTCGACTTGCGCTACACTGATGACATCTTCATCATCTGGACCCATGGAAAAGAAGCCCTTGAGGAATTCCACCAGGATTTCAACAATTTCCATCCCACCACCAACCTCAGTGTGGATCAGTCCACACAAGAGACCCACTTCCTGGACACTACAGTGCAAATAAGCAATGGTCACATGAACACCAGCCTATACTGAAACCTACTGACTCCTATACTTACCTGCTATACTTACCTAGCCTCCAGCTTTCATCCAGACCACATCACATGATCCACTGTCAAAAGCCAAGCTCTAAGATACAACCGCATTTGATCCAATCCCTCAGACAGAGACAAACACCTAGAGGATCTCTATCAAGCATTCTTAAAACTACAGTACCCCCCTGCTGAAGTGAAGAAACAGATTGACAGAGCCAGAAGAGTATCCAGAAGTCACCTACTCCAGGACAGGCCCAACAAAGAAAGTAACAGAACGCCACTAGCCGTCACCTTCAGCCCCCAACTAAAACCTCTCCAGCACATCATCAAGGACCTACAACCTATCCTGAAGGACGATCCCTCACTCTCAAGACCTTGGGAGATAGGCCAGTCCTCGCTTACAGACAGTCCCCCAACCTGAAACAACTACACACCACACAGCAAAAACACTAACCCAGGAACCTATCCTTGCAACAAACCCTGTTGCCAATTCTGTCCACAAAGCTATTCAAGGGACACCATCATAGGACCTAATCACATCAGCCACACCATCAGGAGCTCGTTCACCTGCACACCTACCAATGTGATATATGCCATCATGTGCCAGGAATGCCCCTCTGCCACGTACACTGGCTAAACAGGATAGTCTCTACGCAAAAGAACAAATGGATACAAATCAGATGTCAAGAATTACAACATTCAAAAACCAGTTGGAGAACACTTCAACCTCCCTGGACACTCAGTTACAAACTTAAAAGTGGAAATTCTTCAACAAAAAAACTTCAAAAACAGACTCCAATGAGAAACTGCAGAACTGGAATTAATTTGCAAACTGGACACCATCAAATTAGGCCTGAATAAAGACTGGGAGGGAATGGGTCATTACACAAACTAAAAACTATTTCCCCATGCTAATTTTTCCCTCTACTGTTACTCACACCTTCTTGTCAACTGTTTGAAATAGGCCACCCTGATTACCACTACAAAAGTGATTTTTCCGCCTGCTGATAATAACCCACTTTAATTGAATTGTCTCGTTAGAATTGGTAAGGCCAACCCCAATCTTCTCATGTTCTCTGTATATATATCTTCCTACTGTATTTTCCACTCCATGCATCTGATGAAGTAGGTTTTAACCCATGAAAGCTTATGCCCAAATAAATGTGTTAGTCTCTACGTTGCCACAAGTACTCCTCGTTGTTTTTGCTGATACAGACTAACACGGCTACCACTCTGAAACTAGTTTTCAATGATTTCTCCAAACTCTTTGATTTTGCTCCTACTCTCAAACCTTTCAACAATGGAAAAAATTATACTTTGTCAAAGGCCCTTAATAATATGAAGTACTCACATTGCAGTAGAAAGGATGCTGATGCTGCTTCTTCTCTTTCTTTATCTCAGGTTCGGTGTCCATGTCTGAGGTTTAAAAGAGATGAAAAGCACTAAGAAAGCTACTGAAATATTAAGTATTATTTTAGCTGGATGCAAGACACAAGATTTCTAGTTTAATCTATTAACATGTTATAGTAGCCAGGTGTATGCATATTTTAAATGTTTGGGTTTGGGGTGGTTTCTTTTCAGTAGCCTGGAAGTTAAGCTCTGAATTTCCAGGCTAATTATTCAGTTTTGAGAACATCATTGTTTCATTAAGGGCAGGCCTCAAATTGGAGGGCAGGGGTAGTGGTACTCTCCCAAGCCCTACACACCAGGCATAAAAATACATACATCTAAACTATAATCACATGCTCAGCCACTGTTCTCAGGTTTTAGCTTTTCAGATACATGTATGGACAAAGCCAGATTAAGGCACAGATATAACAGCCTTGTATTTAGGAGCCCAGCTTCCAGAGACACATGATATCAGAATCTAAGACTACATTTTAAAAAATGTTACTGGTTCTTACAGTTGTAAAGAAAAGCCTGAAAATCTGAACTATATTTAACCAATGCAGACTATTTACGAGACTGTGCAGTCTCCAGCAGAGACCTGAGCAACAGTCTTTACAGCCAGTAAGGAAGCTACCTGGCGTCCATAAGTCCACGGAGCATTTTGGAGCAAGTCTCCCAGCTTGGGTCAACAGGCTTAAGCTAACAGGTCTAACACTATTATTCCAAAAATAGCTGTATAGACAGCACTGTGAAATCGTGGTTATGGCTCTGAAGTCTAGGGCAGAGGACAGTCTTCAGAGCCAGAGTTCCAGCCTGAGCCACAACTATTTTTAGAGCACAACTATGAATCCTTAATGTATCATCTAGGGCTGGGAGGCTTGCTCCAAAATGCTGCACACGTACCCACATCCACTATCAGCAGAGCTTTAGAGTGGAACCTGGAGCTGAAGCGCAGAGCAGTTGAGCTGCAGGTTTTTGCTTGGAGCTGGAGTGGAGCCAGACCACAGCTCCAAAGCCCTGACTATCAGAGCACACCAGGTCATATTACTGTCAGTTACTACCCCAACCATTGCTGTCCCTACCACTACGAACACCTGGGAAGACAAGAAGCGCCTGAGCCACCTCAGCTACCTTTTCCAAGAAGCTAGGTGTGATGTACTGTATCTCAAAGTAGCACACTCTAATCCCAATATGCATCATTTGTATATGGCTAAACTCATATAAAGCATGCCTGGCCATTGTTCTGTCAAACTACGTATCAGGGTGGATACAAATCAAGGATTCTTTTTAAAAAAAACAAAAACAGATTTTTTTTAATTTAAATCAGATTTTTTGATTAAATGTATTTTGAGGGAAAAACCTATTTAAAGATAGTTTTAATTAAGATACATTATAGCTCAAAGATATCTCATCATGGAATAGGGATTATAAATTCTAATTCTACAGTATGAAACAATATATTCATGTAATGTTTAAGAAAAGTTTTGTAAATGAGTTCCAATAGTTCATTGATTAGGGACCCAATCTTATGGGGTTCCAGTGGCTTCTGTATAGATTATTTTGGTTAATCTTTCTATCTATCCAATGGGACTCAGTCTAGAAGATACCAGCAGAGATGCTTAGTTTTACAGTTCTCAAACTGTGGATTTGTGTCTCCAGAGATAACATGCTTGTTAACAGCAAAAATGTTTTTAAATGAATAATACATAAAAGTGAGAAATAACAGACCTCAACCCTACTGTCCCTCTGCATTTGTTTATACACAGAATCAATCCCTTACCTCTCTCTAAAAGTGCAAAATTTCAAAAAGTTCAATGAATAGAAGATTGTTGGAGGCGGAACAGATCTGGATAAGGAGGAGAAGTTGAGAGATAAATGTGAGAAGGGAAGGATGGGTGATAGAAACAAAAGTGAAACTGTTTGAGCAGCATATTCCAGAAGTCTTGAGGTCTCCCTTAGTGTAGCTTTCATTGATTTGAGATCTACCAAACCATTCTCTCACTAGAAGGGAAAACCTATAATGGCAGCAGGCTGTAAAAGAAACTCAGTGTGAGAATATTTTAATGAAGTTCCTCTACCTGTGGGTAAGACAGGTATGCGTGCAAAATGCAAACAGTGCAACAAAGCAACGCAAGGCCTGGTTGCTCAAATCAAACAACATCATAAGAAGTGTTCCGTCTCAGGAGGAAGCTATGTTGAAGATGATGAAAGAAACATGTCAGAACATGCAGGATCTTCAGGTTGGTAAACTCTTCGATTTCATACTTCTTTCTTAAGGACTGCCTGTCTTCCTTCTGGACTATTCTGAATTCTCATGTTTGAGCAAAAAATATAGCTGTTACTCTATGGTACTATCATTTTAGATGCAGTTATGATAAAAATAAATAGCTGAAATGGGCAGATCTTCATTTTACAATTTCATCTTTAAAATAGTACTGAGTGTCAGCGAATGCAATGAGTAATACAAAATGAGCAGTATGGTAATAATAAATAATTGCAAAGACTTATTTTGTTTAGGGGAATCCATTCTTAACATACAGGATTCTGAAGACTATCCACCTTCAAGATCACCATCATTTTCTAGAGTTTCAGTGTTATCTGCCAATGACAGAGTTTCAGTCACATCACTTATGTCACATAGCCACAGTATATCACCTGCAGCAAAAAGAAAAAAAAATCGCCATCATCCAGAAACAACCATAAATAAGTTTGGGATTAGAACTAGCAGATTACAAAAAGAGGTAATTGATGAAAAAATTGCCTGATTTTTTATGCAACAAACTCTCCTTTCCGCATGATTGAGAACCCACATTTCATTAACATGACTCAGCAGATGTTGCAGGAAAATTGCTGGATAAAGGGTATGAGAGAGAAACTGAGCAGCATGCAAAAGGTCTAAAGGGTAAAATTGTTAACCTAAGTCTTGATGGGTGGAGCAATGTCCACAATGATCCTGTTGTATGTGCTTGTGAGACAATAGAAAAGGGAAGGCTTCCCTACAGAAACAATTAATACATCAGGAAATGCACACACAGCAGAATACTTACAAGAAGTAGCAGTAAAAGCTATAACGAATTGTGAAAAAAAATTCAAATGTCTAGTATGCAGCTTGGTCACAGACAATGCTGCAAATGTATCCAAGATGAGAAGAAATTATTTAGAAGAGAGTGAAGAGAGTGCCAAGCTAATAACATAAGGTTGCAGTGCTCATTTGATATACCTCCTTCCAGAAATAAAGGCTAATGTTGTTGAAATTGCAAAATACTTCCATAACCACCACTATGCAGCAGCTGCTCTGAAAAAATGGGAGGAACCAAGCTAACGCTCGCACAAGACGTGCGATGGAACTCAGTAGTGGACTGTTTTGAGCACTATATCAAGAACAGGCCTAATCTGATGACAGTTTGTGAACAAAATTGTGAAAAAATAGATGGCACTGTCACAGCCAAAGTTCTCAACATTAGGCTTAAGAGAAACGTTGAACACATGCTGTGTACCCTGAACAAAATGTAGCCTTGAACAAAATGCAGGGAAATAGCTGTTTTATTGCTGATGCTGTTGAAATTTGGAAGGAACTGAGCGAGATCTTAAAACAAGAAATATGCAATGACAGAGTTAAATTAAAAGCATTAAAAAACCAAATGGGATAAGCACTATCTCCAGCTCATTTTCTTGCAAATATTCTCAATACTCGGTACCAGGGTCAAACCTTAACTGCTCAAGAAGAAGAGCTGGCTATGACATGGACACCTAGCAATCATCCCTCCATAATGCCAACTATAATAATCTTCAGAGTTAAGGGTGAACCATTCAAGAAATATACATTTGCTGATGATGTTTTAAAGAAAGTCACACCAGTGAACTGGTGGAATTACTAAGCACTTGGATTCAGAGACCTTGTTGAGTGATGTTTCTCACTTTTTAAACAGCAAGTACTTCTGCCGTGAGAAGAATATCTTTCATCTTATGGACTAATTCCATTCCAAACTGAGAATTGTTTGGGACCTGAAAAAAGCAGGAAAGTTGGTTTTCCTCTCCAGACTATGAGCAAACAGGAAAATTAAGGTTGAAGAGACGTTATTGCAGAGCCATATATTTTAGATTCTATGTTGACTTGTATGCATAGTTATTTATTTTTGTTTGTTTTTTTAATTTCATTTAACTATTTTAGTTAACAATATTTAACAAAACACAACACTGATTTTTAAAAAAACTTGAATGTTTAACTAAATCAAAAAATTCATATGCTTGTTTTGTTAAAATATTATGTTTGCTGTTGAAGAAAAAAATCCAGAATAGGTAATGTTGTTGTTTTAGTTAAATAAAATAATTTAAAAGTCTGTCTGGTGATGTTCTTCTAATTCAGCAAGGCAAAAAAATCCTCCAAATATTAATGATTAACCTGTGGAATTGGATAGTTCACCTCCCAATGACTTCATAAATATCTTTCAGTTAACTTTGGTAAATGAAATAACTATTCATTTTCAAATACAGCTGTAAAACTAATCTGAAAAGTTTTCAAAATAAATCACTTTTCAAATGCATAGTGTGTACCTTCTAAGAATAAAACTTACATCTATCTCTGAGTTGTGAGGAAATGTATTAAGGTTATAACAACCAACAAGAATGCACTTTTATGTAGACATCCATGATTAAATCGAGTCTTTCTTACTAGTGATTTAAATAAAATCCACCCTGCTATGTATATCATTGTGTATGAAGTCATGAGATTTTGCTATATTGTTACTGAAATATATTGTGAGTTTGGGAGATGCCCACTGCTAGTTTGCCAATGACAACTAAGGAGGTGAGCCATACCCAAACAGGCATTAAGCGACCATCATGAGCTACTGACCAGCAACAAGAATGCTAGAAAGTAAGTCTGAACTAAGGAAACTGGTCCCAGGCTGAGAGGGAAATTCAGCCTGTGTTAAGAACTGTAATATGACTACAACATCCAGCGGGGTGAGAAAAGCTGTTTGATTCAAATCTTGCTTAGTCTTAGAATTTAGACAGCAATTGTGCTTTTATTTTTTTCGGAACAATCTTTGTCCTATATGCCTACCGCTTATAAACGCTTGAATTTACTTTAATGTTTTACCCTTACCAGTGAGTTTGTCTAAAGTGGATGAAATTACATTAACTGGTACATAGCCATTATCCTTTGATGAAGTGGTGAATTAATTACTGAGAAGATCCTGAGCCATGTAAGATGGTACATTTCTGGGGTGCAGGATGGGGGGATTTGCTGGTGTTTCCCTCTGTATAGTTCATGAGTGGCTTGCATAGCATTCATTTAACTTATTTGGGTTCTTGCATGCTGGTGGCTAAGTGTTAACAGCACCTGGAGAGATTTGCTACTGTCACTAGTCAAAAATTATGAGAGACAGCCCAGGCTGGAGAGTTAAGGGGACATGACAATCCCAATATATGATTGTACCCCGAGGACCCCTCAGACTAGGAGACAACACAAACAGGAGATGGGGAGTGGTCCCCCATTTCCCCACTACTGCAAGGTCACGCTACGAGGAATATGGATTGCCATCCCCACCCCCTTTGAGCAAGGGAAGAAGTGGTCGCGTTTTCTTAAAAGCCATCAAAGTGGCACCCATATAAGCTGTCACGCACTGCAGACTGTGCAGAACTTCCTATGACACATTTCCACCAGTAGCATCAACGGTTAAACTGTCATCGGGCATCCGAAATAGTCAGGCTGGTCGCCCCCTCAAAGCTACCAGCCCCCCCACAGACACCGCTGACTACAGGCGAGCTCAGGTGAGGGGGAAGCGCGAGACAGCGGCCCCCCAGGGCTCACCGCCTCTTCCCGCCTTAGCTACAGGCTCCGCGGGGGTCCCGGGCCAGACTGCCAACTCCGCTGCCCAATCGCTGCCGCGCTCCCGACCCGGGCTCCGCGCGCGGCAGGAGACGAGCCCGGCCCCGCTCTCCCAACGGCCGCTCGGGGGCGCGAGCACGGAGATGGCCCAGGCCGCAGCGGCTTCTCCTGTTCGAAGCGCGGGCGGCGCGGCGCGGCGGGGGCGGAACGGTCCCCATCACGCCCAGGCGCTTCCTCCGCCGGTCCCGAACGGCGTGTCTGCCTCCGAGCCTCCCCCACTCACCCCGCGCTCCGGCTCTTCGGGCCGCCGCCGCCACAGCCTTGAGCGAGAGAACTCCAGGGCGCATGCGCCCCGGCCCCTGCGTGAGGGGGTCGGGTCTGGGGATGTGGGGTGGAAACTCCGGACCGGAGTCGCCCTGCGGGGGGAATCGGATCTTCTCCTCGCGCTGCGCCCGTTGCCGGGCTGGGCTGGGCGCGTGCCCGCCTCGCCGCTCGGGTGGGACGCGGGGCGGGGCGGGGCGGGGGGGGGGTTTTGGGGTTCCGCAAAAGTCAGTGGCATTTCCTGGGGCCGCTCATAGCGGCCCCCGCCCGCAACACCTCGCTGGGGGCGGCGGTGCCCGCGGAGCCTGGCGCTGCAGGGAAACCAGGCAGCGCAGCGTCGCCAAGCCCGCCTCGCCGGGAGCTGGGCGCCCAAGGGCGGGATTCAGCACCGCCTATCCGGCGTGTTTGTGGCGCTTTCGTTAAAAGTCCGGCTCCGGGCGAGGAGACCTCCCCCCGCCTGCTGGCAGCCCGGACTGCTCTAGCGCCGGTGGCTGCAGAGAAAACACTGAACGTGCAAACCCCAAACGCGCACAAATCGGGCGGCAGATGAAAAGAACCCCACGTGGAGCATGTTTAAAACATGATTTTTTAGCCGGTCTCACAATTTTGGGATGTCGCCTTCGTGGTTTTTTAATGCCTGGGGTTGGCAATACTGGTTATGAGCCATTGGAAATGGATTGGATCGGGCACACTCCAGCAACCTGAGCTATAGTGGTTATTGTTTCAGTCCTGGTGCTGGGTTTTTATATGGTTTTATGTTTGCTATGTCTGCATCTGATCAAAAATATGTGAATGTGGTTTGGAAACTGTTACTTTTGTTGGCATTCATTGGGCTTTCATTAGATTACAGTTTGCCGTTGGTTCTGAATTCTATATAAATAAGATATTTTGGCACAAAATCTTAATTTTTAAATGATTTTATGGTGCCAATTTTTCTTTGTTATGATGTATAAAATGTTTGGGGTTTTGTCATTATTGTAATTATCCTTGCTGCAGTTGTTATTTTCCTGCTTGTTTTTAGGGTAGCAATATCCTACATTTAAGATAAGGCCTTGCCTACACTAGACAGTTTTGTCAATAAAAGTCAAGTTTTGTTGACAAAGCAAAGAAGGTGTACACACAACAATGGTCCTCCCACTGATGTAATTCTTTTGCTACACTAACAAAATAAAACCACTTTGGCAAGGGACATAGAGCTTTTTGCAACAAAGTTAGAGCTACACAGTGCCAGTGTAGACACTGTGTTTGCTTATGTCACCTCCAGGAGGTGTCCCACAGTGCCCATCATGACCACTGTGTTAAGCATCAGAGGGGTAGCCATGTTAGTCTGGATCTGTAAAAGCACTGAAGAATCCTGTGGCACCTTATAGACTAACAGACGTTTTGGAGCATGAGCTTTCGTGGGTGAATACC
>NC_133770.1:122505118-122512317 GCF_003597395.2 Chelonoidis abingdonii
GGTCTTGTAGGTGTTGGTCTCTGTCTGAGGGGTTAGAGCAGATGCGGTTGTACCTCAGTGCCTGGCTGTAGACAATGGATTGTGTGGTGTGCCCGGGTTGGAAGCTGGAGGCATGAAGGTAGGCATAGCGGTCGGTAGGTTTTCGGTATAGGGTGGTGTTGATGTGACTATCACTTATTTGCACCGTAGTGTCTAGGAAGTGGACCTCCCGTGTAGATTGGTCCAGGCTGAGGTTGATGGTGGGGTGGAAGCTGTTGAAATCATGGTGGAATTTTTCCAGAGTCTCCTTCCTGTTAAGTAGTTTCTACTCTGCTGCCCTGCATCCAGGTACACAGGTAGGCGCTCCTACCCTTTAAAGCCCTGGGAATTTTTGAAATTCCACTTCCTGTATGCTTAGTGTGCACAGGTCACATCACATCTTCTCAGTTGACCATGCTGACTTTCTGCAGCAAATAGGCTTCCGCATAGAGTACACCGGAGATCTGGATCTGTTGGGTGTGGGGAGAGAAGGCTGTGAAGTCACAGTGTGTTAGGGTTCCTTTCCACTCTAAACTTTAAGGTACAAATGTGGGGATCTGCATGAAAGATCCCCTAAGCTTATTTTTACCAGTTTAGGTTAAAAACTTATTCAAGGCACAATTAATTATTATTATTATTATTATTATTTGGCCCTTGGATGCTATGTTGCCACCACCAAGTGAGTCAGACAAAGATTTAGGAAAAGGACTACTTGGAGTTCCTGTTTCCCCAAAATATCCCCCCAAGCCCATACACCCCCTTTCCTGGGGAGGCTTGAGAGTAACCAAGGTGAGCAGACCCTTGGGTTTTTAGGACACTTTCTTTGCAGAGCTTCTTTCTTTCTTCCCCATTGTAGGAAACTTTGCCATGCCAATCTTCTCCCCTTATTGGTCTTTAGTCAGGTGCCAACCAGGTTATCTGAGCTTCTTAACCCTTTACAGGTGTAAGCAGAATCAGGATGAGCTCTGCCCTGACATCTGGTGGTGAATTATGGGGAATGTGGAAAGGAATTTCAGATGATTGTATTTGCACACCCACCCTGCTTAGGATAGCCCACGGCAGCCTGGGATGGTTATTTTGACAGCTCTGGGATCCCCAATTTCTTTTTTATTGGGGCAGGAGGAATGAAGTGTTGTCACCCTGATTATGTGAATGAGGAACTATGAGACTGCTTTGTGACAGAGAGTCTCACCATCAATTAAGTAGCAGTTGCTAGACAAGGGACATGGGTGCCAAAACCCAGTGAATGGAGGGGGGGGGACTGGTGTGTGTACCTGATGGTATGGGCCCCCTTTGAAGGCTTGGAACACTAATTGCACCTCCTTTTCTCTTCACTGTTGAAGAGCAGAGCTAATTTTGATTCAATTAGGAGCTCATGTAGAGGCTGCTGAGCTGAATTCACTTTGGGCCAATGATACACCAGCACTGGGGCTCCCCTACTACAAGCTGAAATCACTAAAAGAGCTAAACTTACTGAGCTGAGATCACTGAGTGCTGTGTTAACTAGTGGGGGAGCCTGAAGATCTATTGCTAAGCTCCTGGCAGGGCAGAGCAGTTTGCAGCACAGTTGGAGTGACGGAGTGGGAGTGGTTTGCAGGGGTGGGAGGAGTGGCACAGCTGGTGGAGTGAAGCTGGTCGTGGTGAAGGCTGCAGCAGAACTCCACGGAGAGGTGGAGCAGTTGGCCCCCAGCCCATATAAGGTGTCCCTTAACCCCCTGTGTGGCCCCCCCATTTCCACCCAGGCTGGAGGGGGTGGAACTCTGCAGAGAAACTTTTGAACTTCAGGACTGCACTCATCAGAGACAGAGACTTTTGGGTTGCTGGACTTTGGGGTGATTGGACTTAAGACCCTAAGGGGAAAATGACATTGCCAAAACTTATTTGGTGGATCTTTTGCTCATGGTTTGTTATGAATCCTGTAGTGGTATTTCCCCAATATGATGCCACATTGTTTCCCTTCTTTATTAAAAGGATTTTGCTACGCTCAGACTCTGTGCTTGCGAGAGGGGAAGCATTGCCTCCTAGAGGCGCCCAGGGGGTGGTATGTAATTGTCCCAGGTCACTGGCCGGGGGCTCGAGCCGGTTTTACATTGTGTTATTGAAATGGAACCCCTGGATACTGAACCCGGCCCTTGTTGCTGCCAACTCAGAGGGGCAGAAGGATTACACAGGTAAAAGGATTTTGGTGCCTCTGGCCAGGAGGGATTTTATAGTATTGTATTCAGGAGGGTTATTACCCTTCTCTTTATAGTTATGACATCATATGATGCTACCCTTAGCTGTATGTTTATGACACCGTGTCTATCCAACTGTAGGAACTTTGACACCTACAAGCCGATTGCTCATGGCATGGATGAGAAGGGACATGAAAGGGATGCAGCAGTGCTGTGCTAAGATCACAGAGCTGAGGCAGGTGTACCAGAAGGCAAGGGAAGCCAACCATCACTCTGGTGTGATACCAAAAACATGCCGCTTCTACAAGGAACTGCATGATATGCTCGGCAATGACCCCCACGTCCACTACCAAAAGCCCCATGGATACTTCAGGGGGACTGAAGGCAACAGCAGAGTCAATCTCAAGGACGAAGTGGTGGACAATGAGGTCGAGTTGTAGGAGGATGTAGGACAGGTGAAAGGCTCATTTGGTGGCATGGCAAGCCAGGATCTCTTTTTGAGTCTGGAGATGTCTAGCCAGTCCCAGCAGTCCATCTCTGGCATGCCAGAAGCAGGAGAGGGGAGCTCCATTAAGTACTCATTTTGCTTTATACTGCATGGTTACATGAGGTAGAGGTATCCTTTACTTCGTTACATGGTGCACAAGGAACAATGGATCTACATTAACAACACTAGGTAATGTTTACATCTGCTTCGCATTTCTCTGTGCAGCTACGCATTGGGGGCCCAGCAGAAAAGTTTATGTACACCAAGATTTCCCAGGAATTCTGCATAGAAATCTCTAGGAAACTTTCTTGCAAATAGTCTGCAATCCTTTGCCAAAGGTTCCTTCACAGAGCTGCTTTCTTTCTTCCCCATTGTAGGAAACTTTGCCATGCCAGTCGGCAATTACTTCTGGAGGAACCAAAGCAGCACATGGGCGAGCAGCATACAGACCTGATCGGAAGCCACACACATACAGGAAATGCATCCTTGGATCTTCAGTTACCCTCAGTAGTGTGATTTCAAGTTTGATCACCGCCACCTGTGGAAAACAGTGCTAGTAGTCAGAATAATGTCCCCAGGTGCTTGTATTGATCCCCTTCTCAAATCATCGAGACCCTTGGTCCCATTTTGCAATCCCCACTCCCAGTCCCCCCAGGCCAAACTAACTGTGTTTAGTGTTCTGGCCATGCTGCATGCTTGCCAAGGGAAAGCAAGAAAGAGGTGCATAACTTTTATGATTCAAGACTGAATGCACACACAATTCTGATTCTGTATATTGTTTCTTTTGTTTCTGCAGATGTGCCTTGGAGGGCCAGCTTCTACATGCTGGTGGAGTGCCTCCATCAGAGAAGGAGGCAGTTGAGGAGGAGTAAAGAGGACATGTTTCATGAATTGCTGCAATCTTCAGATCAGGCCAAGAGCGAGCACAGAGTGTGGAGAGAGACCATAAATGAGAAACTAAAAATGGATAGCCAGGAGAGGAGACAGGCTCAGGAGCAGGTTAATAAAGCTTATGCAGGACCAAACAGATGCTGTGGTCCCTGACTGTGCTGCAGGCAGAACACGTGTGCTCAACTCCTCCTACAACCCATACAGAACTGCCATCCTTGCCTCCCTCCCCCATTCCTCTCATGCTCCTAGCCCTTCGCAGTACTCCTTGCACTCCATCCCTAGCGACATTTTCTATAATGACAGCTGGACTGACATGCAGCTGTGAGATCCTCGTGTCCCTTGTAAGAAATGTTCATCTGTATTGCTGTTTAATAAAAATGTTGTCTTACAAAGACAATGATTCTTTGTTTGTGACCTGCAGAGGTGGATGAAACAGAAATTCATACACAGTGGCAATCGGCATGTTTGCAGGCTACAGTTAATGCTCAGGCAGGAATTATTACAGGGGCCATCCAAGGTGGCAAGTAAATAATGCCTGTCTCAGTTCTTTACAGAAAGACTAATTACTGGGGCTCATTATCAAAATGCTCCTTCATATAACACCCCATTCAGCCCTTCTAATAGCCCTGGTGTCTGGCTGCTCAAAATCAGCTATCAGGCTATCTACCTAAATGAGCCACATCTGGGGAAACTTTTCCTCTTTTACTCACAAATATTATGCAGAGCACAACAGGTTGCTATGACCAAGGGAATATTTTCCTCACTGAGGTCTAATCTGCCAAAAAGGCAATGCCAGTGACCCTTTAATCTTCGAAATGCACATTCTGTGGTCATTCTGCACCTGCTGAGTCTGTTGTTGAAGTGCTCCTTGCTGCTGTCAAGGTTTCTGGTGTATGGCGTCATGAGCCACGGGAGTAAGGGGTAGGTGAGGGTCTCCCAGAATCACTATGGGCATTTCCACTTCTGGTCTGGAAAGAAAGTCCCTGCATACAGCTTTTTATACAAGCCAGTGTTCCTGAAGATGCATGTGTCATGCACCTTCCCTGACCATCACATTGATGTCAGTGAAACGACCCTGGTGATCCACCAGCACCTGCGATGTCATAGAGAAATAGCCTTTTCTGTTGATGTACTCCGTCACAAGATGGTCTGGGGCCAAAATTGAGATATGCGTGACATTCATCACCCCACCCTCACCAAAGGCTCTTACGTAAATTAAGTTGGCATGGGATAAGAGGAAAGGTCCTTTCATGGATTGAGAACTGGTTAAAAGACAGGGAACAAAGGGTAGGAATAAATGGTAAATTTTCAGAATGGAGAGGGGTAACTAGTGGTGTTCCCCAAGGGTCAGTCCTCATCCTTCGACCAATCGTTATTCAATTTTTATTTCATAAATGGATCGGAGAAAGAGAAACATGAGGTGCAATGCAAGATATACAATGCTCAGATATAAACCAAGGCAGACGAAAACAAAAAAAACCAAAAACGAAAACAAGTCATAAAAAGATCCATATATAACGTTCTCCCCTCAACAAACCGGTTTAGTCTGGATCTGTTAAAAGCAGCAAAGAAATCCTGTTGGCACCTTATAGACTTATGTGGGCATTCACCCACGGAAAAGCTTCATTGCCTCCAAAACGGTCTGTTAGTCTATCAGGTGCCACAGCGATTCCTTGCTCACTTTCACCCATTCATGGGTGATTGATATTGGTATAAGAGTTACCCACTTTACAGAATTCATTGAATGGGACAGATGATGTATTACCTTACTTCCACTGTTCCCACTGACTGATTATAAAGTACTATTTCATGCAATTAAGGTACTAGTCTGGCTAGTTAGAAAATATACTTACCAACTTCACAATTGAAAAGAATTGGGTCGGTGTTGATGGGCAAGGCCAGATGCGCTACAGTAAGTAACTGAAAACAGGTATGTAGCCTATTGGCCATCCCATGGGTGGCGCCGCGCAAAGCCCGCCCACTTTAAAGGACCTCCCCCCCAGCCTAAGGGGAGGATCCAAGGCCCTAGAACACCAAGTATTCCAGGGACAACGAATGAAAAAAAAAACAGGATCCCCAGGAGTTGAGGTCAGAGAGCTTAAACTAAGGGAACCGGATGGGGAAACCGAGCAGAGAACCCCGGACAACGCCCCCACTGCTCCTCAAAGGCGTCAGGCGACGCCCAGTCGGACGCCCGCCCCAGACGGAACCTCGCCCCGCCCCTATGGTGAACAGAACGGAGGAACGGAAATAGGCCCTACAGTCGCAGGAGTCCCGTCGCCAACCTCCTCTCTCGGGTGTTGTTAGATGGCTAGTTTGGCCAGGGCCAAGAGGAGGTTGAGAAGGAGATCCCCGACTTCGTGGGGCCCGGTATGGGGAGTGCATAGATCAAAGGTGAGGTGGAAAAGTGCAACCAGAACGTAAAAAGAAGTCAGGAGGAGCCGGAAACAGGGGCTGCAACTGG
Source organism: Chelonoidis abingdonii (assembly GCF_003597395.2). Lineage (NCBI taxonomy): Eukaryota > Metazoa > Chordata > Testudines > Testudinidae > Chelonoidis > Chelonoidis abingdonii. The sequence goes on from NC_133770.1 coordinate 122,511,153, forward strand.
CGCACTCCAAGTAAACGTGCGCCAAGTGTTCTCCTTCACGCCACAGAAAGGGCAGGGTTCGGGACAGGGGTGAACCGCGCCAAGTACACACCCGTGCCTCACGGCCCCATTGGAGGAGCCGCCCAACTGGCATTCCCAGCGTGGCGCGGGACCAGAGATTTACAAGCTGGCCCACCGGGGCTTGCTCACCTCGAGACGGTGGCAGGAGGTCCCGCCATTTCGATATCTGGGGCGGGACGCTGAGGGTGAGGCTAGTGAAGGGTGTGGAGCACGAGCGTGCTACAGATGTTCCGTGTGCGCGGTCTGGAACAGAACTGGCTTCACATCGTGCAGCCGGCTTGCCAGAGAATAAGGGGCTGAGGGGCGATTTTGGGTCCACGGGGCAGGGCCCTATAAAAATGTTCCATGGGGCCCGGGTGTTGGAGGTTGGGCGGGGGCGTTTGCCTCTCGTGGACCCGGTCGACCGGTTAAGCAACGTAAAGCAGCAAGAAAGCAGGGCAAAAGACAAGGCCTCACTACCTGAAGATACGCGCCTGGGGATATACAAGAGGTCTGAGGAGAGCCACCGCCCCATGCGCCCCCGACGCGAGCGTTCATGGATCAGCCAATCTCCCCGGTCGATAGTCCCAGAAGAGGGTCTCGACCCTGGTGACTCCCGCCAAGACCAGCCTTCGGCGCACGGCGGGGGAGCGTCCGCCACCTGGCCACACGAAGCTGGGATTGTAGTGTAGCAGGGTCTCCGCGGAGGAGGTCAGGCCCCCACGTGGCCGCCACTGACCTGGTCGCGGAAAAGAGCTTCAGGTCCGGAGAGGTCTTGAGAGACCGGCAGCCCGGAGAGTCTCGCGGAAAGCCTCTCCGGATGGAGTAAAAGGAGCTGCCGGTCGTATCGGAGCCCCCGGGAAGCGGCGGAGGAGGCGTGCGCCAGTACGCTCCACGCCGGACTACCCGCACCATACAGGAGCCTCTGCAGGGCCTGGCAGGCGGGGAAAGACACGGACCTGAGTGCGATAGGTTTCACTTTCAGGCCGGTGCCCCCCTTCCTTCATCCAGGGCAGGTGGAAAGGACCCCTGCAGAGGACCCAGTGCGTCCCTGGCCAAAATGAACTCCAGAATCTCATCCGGGGTGGTCAGGAAAACCCGGGGGCCGCGGACCAGGGTGTTGAGC
>NC_133770.1:122512342-122525118 GCF_003597395.2 Chelonoidis abingdonii
AAAAGATCTCACAAAACTAGGTGATTGGGCAACAAAATGGTAAATGAAATGTAATGTAGATAAATGTAAAGTAATGCACATTGGAAAAAATATTCAACTATACATACAATATGATGGGTAATTTAGCTACAACTGATCAGGAAAGAGATCTTGGAGTCATCATGGATAGTTCTCTGAAGACGTCTATGCAGTGTGCAGCGAATAAGGAAAAGTTAGTTACTTGTTCCTATAATATAAGAACTAGGGGCCACCAAATGAAATTAATGGGCAGCAGGTTTAAAACAAATAAAAGGCAGTTCTTCACACAGCTCACAGTTAACCTGTGGAACTTCTTGCCTGCAGAGGTTGTGACGGCTAGGACTATATCAGGGTTTAAAAGAGAACTAGATAAATTCATGGAGATTAAGTCCATTTATGGCTGTTAGCCAGGAAGGGTAAGGAATGGTGTCCCTAGCCTCTGTTTGTCAGAGGGTGGAGACGGATGGCAGGAGAGAGATCACTTGATCATTACCTGTTAGGTTCACTCCTTCTGGGGTATCTGGCATTGGCCACTGTCGGTAGACAGGATACTGGGCTGGTGGATGGACCTTTGGTCTAACCCAGTATGGCCATTCTTATGTTATTGAAATCTTGTTGTTGCAAAGCTATCAACTATTTCCTGCACGTTTCTTAGAATCACATTCCTTTACAGCAGGAGGTGATTAATGGCCTGGTACACTTGCATCACCGCAATCCCCACCAGTAGCAGTCTGAGAGTTACTAGCTTCCACAAAGTGATTGCCACTCACTTTTGTACCATTAGGGCTGTCTCATTTTGGTGTACTTGTGCTACAGAGCAAGGGCGAACTCTGCACACAGTTCAAGTGTAAGTAGGGGAATGGTCCTGCTATTGTGGGGAACTTTCCTGGCTTATACACAATCCCGGTGTAGTGGGCTAGTGTAAGAATCTGAGATTTTGCTCCCACTCTCTTTCCCCAGAGTTTGAGTGCAGGACCTATAGATCTACCGCATAGACCACCTCCAGTTTAGCCATAGGAGCAATGGCTGGTGAATTGATGTTATGCCATAGAGGAAGACACAGCACACACTTTGCCAGTGGGATACACAACTCTGTGAGAAACCAGAGGAATGTTGGCTGTTAGGATTCCTGGGTTATACTCATGACTCTGGGTGCAAAGTGTGGTCTAGTGGTTAGAGACAGCATAGTTAAGTACATAGATTGGACCATTCCTTCTGAAAGGCAGCATGATACAGTGGCTGAGACTTGGCTTTGTCATATCAGAAATCTGGGCTCTATCTCCTGCTCTGTCTGTACTGACTGTGTCCAATCTCCTAGTTACCTGAGTAATTAAATGGCCTGACCTCGAAGACTTCCCTTCCGCTCTTCTGGGTAGCAAAGTCCTCAGAACCCAACAAGGTTGGGCCCAGGATTCCTGTGGGGCTTGATTCCCAACCTTATCATGGTCACTTAGGGCAGGGGCTTGGGTGTCCCCACTATGGGGTGCTCTCTCTGCACTGGACACTTTCTTGACTCACTGATTATTACATACAGTTCAACGCACATACACTTTATTAAACAGCAATTAATTAAAAAAGTAAGGAGAAGGTTAAAGGAAAACACATAACCCGACTCTGTGGGACGTCACAACAAGAGTCTCTGGAATGTAAGGGAAGTTCAGGCTGTTCCTCACAAGTCCCAGGCCTCCTTCTCAGGCCCTGGCTGTGCTGCAGGGATGCTCTGGGTCAGACACTTGCTCTGGTGGTGGCCTCAGGCTCTAAGTGGCAGAACCCTTCTTCCAGGGTCAGCCCCCCCATCAGGCTTACAATTCCCCTCTTGTCTGGGGGCGTCTCCCTGTGCTGGGCCTGCTGCCCAGGGTCCTGCTCACTCTCTCCAGCTGCTCACCACGCCCAGCTCCAGACTGCTCCAACCCCACCACTCTGCCTCAGTTCCAGCTCCACTCTGCTCCAGCTCCAGCTCCAGTCTGCCTTAGCACTGCTGCTGCTGCTTTGCCTCCAGTTCTCTAGGTTGCTTTTCTGGCCCCTCTGGCTCTGGTTGCTGCTGTTTTCCTCCCAGCACAGGTCTGCTCTCTGGGCTGCTGCTGTCACTCTGCTCTGTAGCTCAGCACAGGCTCCTTCTCTCTCCTTAGCTCAGCTCCATTCTGTTCCAGCCTGCTCTCCAGCTGACACGGAGGACGGGAACCCCCTGGCCTCCTGACTCCCTCATAGCCTGCCCGCTCTGTCAGTCAGGCTGAAGTGGAGCATTGGCCTCTCCCTATTGCCCCTGGGGGACTGTCAGTCTCAGGGTCCTGATTTCCCATTGACCTTCCCCCTTTCTTTTGGTACTGGGAGCTTCCCAACTATAAAAAACCCACCGAGTTTTAGTAAGAGGCCGAGAGTTCCCTTACACAAGGAAAGTTGTGCATAGGAAAGTTCTGCATAGGAACTTTGTGGCTTTGTGCATAGGAAAGTTCTGCAGCCGCTGCTTGTCATCCCATACTGGCATCATAAGCTGATCCCATCACTCAGTGCTTGTTTCCTGAGCCCAATAGTGACGGTCCACCATGTGCATTTGTTTTGTGAATGTCAACATCAATCTTGAATTGTTTCTTTTCATGGCACACAGCAGGGCACAGGCAGCACTGATTCACAGGTCATGAAATACTGCAGGATCAGCTGTGTTGTGTTCATAACTCGTATCACAAGACTGGCAAGCAGTGCAAGATCCATGCTTTCAGGCAGAGATGGCTGGCACACAGTTTTCAGGAGCAGTTGAAAAATGGTGTGAAACATAGTTAGAAACCCGTGGTGTTATGAGATGGAGAAAACTGCATCATGGGTGTTATGATCCTAGCCCCACGATTCACTGCGATCCATTCCCAGAACTCCTATCTGGAGAAGATGGTGATTTGTACAGTGGGATAGCTACCCACAGTGCACTGCTTTCTCTGTTGATGTTAGAGCACCAACAACAGATGCACTCTGGTGCCACAAAGAGTGTTGTGTTAACATGCACAAGTGATATAATTACAACCTTTTTTTTTAATCATCGACGTAATTTAAGTCAACTTAACTCTGAAGTATAAACACGGCCTCCGTCTGATCTTCCATGAGTTTGTTGGAGAATGAGTTTGTGAGTCTCAGATGATGTAGATGTTGAGCTCTTAGACCTTAATTGAAAGTGGGGAATCTTTAACAAAGGTTTTCTTTCTCTCAACGTTAAGGGCTTGTCTAGACACAAATTGGCACCATTTTAGACCAAAGCAAACCTGTGTATGGACATGCTAAACTGCTATAAACCAAATTTAAATCACTTTAAGAATATCCACCAAAATTGCACCAAGTTAGCAAAATTAGGGCATGGCTACACTTGCAGATGTAGAGCGCTTTGAGTTAAACCAGCCTTCATAGAGTGCAGTGGGGAAAGTGGTTCCATCTGTCCACACCGACTGCTTCAAGCACACTGGCATGGCCACATTTGCGGCACTTGCAGCGACTTTGGGAGCGGTGCCTTATTGGCAGCTATCCCAGCATGCAAGTGACTGCAACATGCTTTTAAAATGGGAGGGGGTGGAATGTGACAGGGAGCATGTTGTGTGTATGTGGGGGACAGAGAGTGGGTTTTTGGGAGACTGAGAGCATGTCAGCATGCTGTCTTGTAAGTTCAGACAGCAGCAGACCTCTCCCCCACCTCTCTCTCACACACACAGCATTCCCCAGTAACAGCTTGCATGTCAGCTTTCAGAAACAGAGCTTTGAAAAGGCATTTCCACATTCCTACAGAAGTTCAAAACAATGACAAGAGTGTCCACTTGACTTAAGGGGATTATAGGGCATTTCTGGAGGCCGATCAGAGTGCAGTAATGCAACACCTCATTCACACTCGCGACTGGACCTTGTAGCCAAGGCACAGCAAATGTTATTCCTCTCACCGAGGTGGAGTACCAGTAGCAATGTAGCCACAGAGTCAGAGTGCTTTACGTGCCTTGATAGTGTGGATAGGAAGTGAGCTAGTGTGCCCAGAGCTCCTTTATTGTGTTGTAACTCGCAAGTGTAGCTAAGCCCTTTGGTTAAAATCACACCTTCAGTTAAACCATTAAAACTTGTGTGTAGAAGTTAAATAGATGTTAATGTGGTAGATGTGAGTCCTGGGAGGTGTGAGGAGTTCAAAAGACTATATTGAGATGTGCCAGACAGGCATGGCCTTTTGGGATGATAAGTGTTAAATAGAGGAATCCGTAGGGAGTGGTTAATGAAAATGTTACAACTCTGGTTATACAAAAACCAGCCTTTTGAAGCTATGCCTTGAGGAAAAATCCATTAACTGGTGATTACCTGTTCCTGCAAGCTGGATATCAAAGGCCTGAGCTGAATAAAGAAACAGCTGAATTGTCCAATTGGGGTTCATGTTCAGTTAAAAACTTACACACCCTTGTAGCCAAGAGAGCACAGCCGGTAGTGAGTTTGAAAAACTGACACCTAATTGTGATAAGTGTTCTGAGATTGATGAGTCATCTCTGGGCCTGAATGTTCAGAACCCTGATAAGTTTTCTGAGGTAATCACCTGTGATTCCTAAAATAGGGCCATGCTAATTATCCAAGGTCCAGCTGATCCACAAACAAGGGTCTAACCAGGTGACCTCAAGGGGATAGTGCTAGTTGCCTGACAGGTCTGATAGATTGTTCTAGCCTGTGCCTGCCCTGTAATATGCATGAAATGGATCCAGCTTGCATCTTGGCCAGCTGTCCAGATATCCTGATGCAATCAGAAGTTGGGATACCTCTAGTATGCTTGTAATGATGCTGGTTCTGGTGGGACCTGACTGAGAGTGCCAATTCAGGACAAATTGCTTAAAGCAGGGCAGTTAAAGCCCAAGACTGGGGTTTCTATGCCCACCAAGGCAAACCAAACCAACCAACCAGAGAAGATTTCAGTTTTACCCCACTGGCTAACCACAAGTCACACAAGCAATTCCCACAGGCACTCCAGTTTCCTAGTATCACCACCAGTGCCACTTGTTATGGGGATGGATGGTTATGAAAACCAATACCCCAGTAAAAGAAATAAGGTTCCCCTGATCCCAAAGGACCATGTCCCAGATCAATACACAAATCAGATCTTACCCACAAATCACCCTGTTGCCAATCCTTTAGAATCTAAAGGTTTATTCCTAAGAGGAAAAAGATATAGATGAGAGCTAGAATTGGTTAAATGGAATCAATTACATATAGTAACGGCAAAGCTTCTGGTTCAGGCTTGTAGCAGTGATAGAATAAACTGCAGGTTCAAATCAAGTCTCTGGAGTACATCCACAGCTGGGATGGGTCATCAGTCCTTTGTGTAGAGCTTCCATTTGTAGTAAAGTCCCTCCAGAGGTAAGAAGCAGGATTGAAGACAAGATGGAGATGGAATTTCAGCCTTTTATCGTCTTTTTCAGATGTAAGACACCTCTTTGTTCTTACTGTGGAAATCAGCCAAACTGGATTTGGAGTCACATTCGCAGTTCCCTGCATACTTTGCTGATTCGCAAGGTGTAATCTGCCTTTCTCAATGGGTCAGTTGTATAGCTCATTGTCCTTAATGGGCCATCAAGCAGGCTATGCAGAGCGACACCAACTTGTCTGGGGTGTCACCCAGAAGCATAGCACAAGTTTGAAATACAGACAGTATAAAGCAATATTCATAACTTCAACTACAAAAATGATACACACATATAGACAGCATAATCATAACCAGCCAACCATAACCTCTCCATAGACCGCTTACACGACAACTTAACCTTTATGCAATATTTGCTTCAAATATATAACATTGGTTGCAGCAATGATATATACAGTTACAGATTATGTCAATAACATCACAACGCTATTAGAATGAGGACAGGTTTTTATTGTCTTCTCTGTAATGCTTTTATTCTGTGAACAAGAGCAGTTTGTTTTGTGAAGGCTGGTTGGTAATTGTAATAGCTCCTGGCGAAAGGTTAACCACTGGTGCTGGATGCTGGGGAAACGACAGTGAAGTGCATAGGGACTATAGGCCTAAATTCTCCCTCTGTAGGGAGAGCGACACGGGTGTCCTCTTCCCAAAAGGGGTAATGGCTGGGAGCTAGACAACTTAAGAGGGTACCTTCAAGGAAGACCAGAAAGATGGTCAGGGGAAGCAGTCAACACTGAAACTGAGACAGTTAACAAAAACAAATCATTCTAAACAGATTGACTAAAAACACTTCTCCTTTAGCTTTCACTCTTCTTGTGATTTGCTAGTTCTTCAGTCTTCCAGGCTCAGCAGCCCAGAATTTTGGGGAGGGAGAGAAGAGGAAGGCAGTGGTAAAAGCCAGGAAAGGGAAATCTTTCAGGTCTTCTTCATCTACTAAAAATGTCACAAGCCTGGTTTCTCATTCTTGGCAGGTTATCTTTGAGACTCTTCTAAAATGCAGGATATTGCACCTGATATTTTAGAACTTTGTAGGGGAACCTGATGCTTTATTTTTATTTTTCCTATATCAAACCAAATTCTCCCTCTTGATCAAGTCTAAAAATTGGCATGTGGGATACACTGGTCAAATCCCCTAAAATAAATAATTGAAAATAACATCCATCCACTCATCCACTTTGGATCTTCCTCGACTGTAACATGCATGAAATGGATTCCTTTCATTTTATATTACTTGGAAGGGCAGGAAAATCCAGATCGGAGTTTGGTAGGAGCTGAAGGAGTGGTGTCTGACCTGCCGGTAGGGAGTTAAAGAAGGAAAAAGGCCCAGCCCCGACACAGTAACGGAGTAGGGGGAGGGGATTAGATTGGTAATCGTGGTGCTTTGTTAAGAGTACAGAGAAATCATTTGGGCTGTGCTTTGGTATCTAAGGGTGGGGTTATTTTTACATATACAACAGAGCGAGGCCTTCCTGGGACTTGGGGTAATAACATGAACATTTTAAATTATTTCTGCCATGGTTTATGTTGCTGTTATTTGTGTATCAGCTGCAGCCTCTCTGTATGCATTGGGTGGTGCATTCTTCTTTGTCAGGCTAGAATCTGTTCTCTGTTTCATTGAACTAGAAGAGGAAAGAAGGAAACAGCAAGGAAATAAGAACAGGCTCTTAATGCTTGAGATGTCCTGATGCATGAAAGCCTGGTAGGATTCATATTTCTGTCTATTTTGAAAGGAGATTCCAGGGAAAACATTAGAAATAATAACCTGCATCTGTTACCTCTTGCCTTACACAAACTGCTTTTGATGTCCTCCATAACTAGTAGGTTGGGTTGCTTTAAAATTTTATTTTGCTAGTACTGGAATACAAACAGTTTTATGGACTGTAACTAATTAATTGCCTCTCTTTTTATCTAACAACCCACAGTAACTATTAACACTTTGTATTAAAACAGGATTAGAAAAGAATTTTTAAAAAACGATTTTTAATATTAATATTATAGTTCATGTATACCTCTCATTATGATTAATAATGTATATTTAATTACCAAGTATTTAAAGACAACTGTGAATTCACATAGTGGAAAATCTGCTTTTAGAGAAACCATGCTTGTAGCCGCACTATGATCTTATTACATCTCAAACTAGACAGGGTCAGTCCTAGGTGATACATGGATGGGAGACCACTGAGGAAAACCTAGATGCTGTAGGAAAGTGGGACACTGGGCTGTTGGAAATTCCATCATTTGAATGAGCTGTAAACCTAATGTCCTGACTGCTTTGGGTCATTACAAATCCCATGCAATTTTGCCCTGCCCCCTAAAAACAAGGGTTTTAGCCAACTTCTAATTCTGATCATTATATTATCTGCTCTCATTTTTTCCTTTAACTTAAATTGGATAAATTATTCTTCATTTTTCTGCTCGGCTATTACTGTCTGTAATGCTGCAGTGTGTTGTTAAATGAATTCAATCCCCCCCACCCCCATGGCTTCAGTTAAATAGCAGATGATATCCATATACAGAATAATGTCTGTGGTTAATGAAAATTAAAGATAGGGTTGGATAGGGATTTCTATTCTAATTCTATCTTCTTTTATTGGAACTTTCTCAGAAATGTGTCTTTTGAAGTTGAAATTGTCCATCCTTGGGCTCCACTTGAAAGTAATTTTTTTTTAAAGGTACACATTAAATTGATGCAGATGTTGGAGTTAGAGTATCGTGTGTGTATGAAATAATACACACCTGCTTTGTTTTTTCTCTGTGTGTACCTTTTTAAAATATAATTCTCCCAACCTACTTTTGCCAGTAAATAACTCAAAAACAGCCAGATATAAAAAGGTTGAACATTTAGTCCTCATGGAAGTATGCTTTCCAAGATAAGGTGGAATGAAAATACTTTAGTATTTGAAAGTAATAAAGGTTTCAGTTTGCACAGTATGTAACTTTTAATCCACTAATTTTTTTTAATGTGAAGTATGTATTGTTTATGCTCTATGCCAGCATAGAATGTTGGGCATACTGAAATTATCTACTGCACATGCTTGTGACTGCAAGAGGAATTTGTATGGGAACAGGTAAGGGTGTGAGAATACTTTGTTTCTCAGGATTTACCATGTAACAGTTTTTCGTATATCTAACTTGTTCCCAGATTGTTCCTGCTTGCTGCTATGGGACATGCACAGAAAATTACTTCCATTTCAACAAAGATTTCTGATTACCAGGTTACTTACTGGGCACATATATAGTCCATGGCCCACATTTCATGGAAATTATTTGTTCCATAAATTGTGGGCTAAGGGAGTTCTTCCTCCTATTCCATGGAATAGCCAAAGGACTGACAGAAGTTCAGCACATGTAAGGGACAAATGTATTGATGTATCTTGCTGCACCTTCTCATGCTTTGACATGAACTGATGCTTTGACATGTCTCAAGGCCCTTCTTAGTTATCTAATGGCTGGAAATGTGCCTCAACATATTGAAGCAAGCAGATGAAGCATGTAGGAGAAGGTGCTTCAAAGCACATTCTTGATGCATTTAGTCATTAGGTATCTCAAACAACTTTTGGCAGTCTCTTAAGTCTTCTAATAGTGTCAGGCCATGACCCTGCCTGCTCCATGAGAGCATATGCAGACCGTATGTATATGTGAAGATCTAATTATAATAGTAAGTGTGTGTGTGTGTGTGTGTGTGTGTATATATATATATATGTGAGAGAGAGAGAGAATGAATATTTCGATCATAAGCTCTTTTGGGCAGGGACAGTCTCTTTGTTCTGTATTTACATAGTGCCTAGTTTCTGATCCATGATGAGGGCTCCTAGATGCTACCACAATGCAAATAATAAATATTAGTAATACACGAAGGTGCGGTATAAAAGGTTTACATGTAAGTTTCAGATGGCTGCATTATTCATGAGTGACTGAACCTTTGAACCACATCACTCACTTCTCATATGCTGATTTGTACAATTTTAGAAACCTGCAAAACCAAGTGCCTGAATTACAGTGAGTCCAAATTTTCAGGTATCTGTGGGAAAGGAAAGTTAAAACTACAGTGTTTAATTTCTTTTAAATACACTTCTCTAACATGATTGGCTTTGCAAATTAAATGGCTTTTCTAGACATAAAAATGTAATGATTTTATAGTCCGATATCTCTGACTTTTCCAGAGCTAGAAGCAAGTACAGCATGGTCCACTGGAAAGCAGAAAATCTCCCCCTTTCCCTAGTCCTAGTCACAAGGTATTGGACTTCAGACTTGCCACTGGTATATAAATGAATATTGTCCATCATGGACCTCAATAATATTTTTGGGGGAAGAAATGCCACGCTTTGTTGCAAAGTTTTTGTTTTGGTTTTGGAGGCTGTTTGAAGCTGATAAGGAGTTTGGTATGTTGGAATGACCCGAGTAACATGGATGAATGGGCAGAGTGCATTAATTTTTACTTAACAGCAATTTTGAAATTTAAACTTTCCTATTAGCATTAGAAATTAGTGCTACTCATTCCTAGTTTGCATCGTCACAGATGGCAGTTTCTTCTCTTGTTGTTAAATTGTTTTTTCATTATATTTAAGAAACTTTTAAAGCTGGTATACTTTTCTTTGTATTCAGTGCAGGCAATTAGAATCCCTGGTTTGCTATGCTTTCAGGGTTTCTTTTCCCATATAGTATGTGGAATGCTGGGATTACAGATAGAAAGGAACTCGTCTGTCATCAGGTGGGGAGACCAGATTTTTACAAAGAAAAAGGGGACATCTGCCATGATGTGAGGCAGGACGTGTCACAGCAGAGGGTCCTCCCTCCTCTCCAAGCCACCCAGCTCCCTCTCTTTTTCCACTCTTTTTTCTCCTTACAAAATGAAAAATCAAGATGCAATACAGTAAATGGCCAAATAGGAGGAAGCAGTATTTTCTCCATCTGTCATTACTATTTTCTGTCAATACCAGCCTCTCAACTGTATTTTTATTCCTTGAGGCTGAGCTCCTTGTTTTATTTCCTGTCCACCTTGCTGCAATTCCTACCCCATAGTTGGTTCTTTTTTATCCCCTAGGATACAGTCCTCTTTCTGGGTTTTCTGTTCTTCTGTTTTCAGGATTGTTGGATTTTTTTTTGTATTTCTTCTTTGTCCTTTGTTTCCTTCTTTTGGCCTTTGCTCATTTCTTCTGTCACTCATTCTGAAAATATTAATTAATCAGTTGTCTACTGAGAAAGGAGATAAGAATAGCTGACTGTAAATGTGTTTGAGGGAAAGTATTTATTTAGGATGGTACAAGGAGGAATAGCTAGGACTTAGTGGGATGAAATGTAGAAAGAAAAAATTTAGGCTGAATACCAGAAAACATATTTTTACAGTGAGATCTGTTCCATTTTGGAATGATCTCCTAAGGGAAATAAGAGAAGCCTCACTGCACTGGACAAAATACTAGAGTGTGTGTTGTAGGGAAGAATACTGCATTGGCAGGGAGGTGAACTAAAAGTCTTAATAGGTCTCTTCTGACTGCACAAAACCTCCTCTGTGCAAACCTCACAGGTCTTTGGGGCTACATGGTTTTAGGGGAAATGACTAAGCCGGGAGGGAACATGACAAGAGAAAAGATACTCTTTGCAGCAAAATCTTCTGTCAAGCACACAGGAAAATACTCTGTAACTAATGCCTATGGAATCCCATTTCTTGCTGTCAGTGCGCCTTTTCCTTTGGTGGAAGTGAGGTCCAGGTATTGCCATAGGATCATGGACTTCAAAGATCCGTAGAGGGTATATCTATACTGCAATGTAAGCCTGGGTCTGTGGGACCCGAATCTGCAGGCATGGGTTTCTAAGCCCACGTTTGACTGTCCACATTGATTAGTGACCTTGGGTTTAGAATTTTCACACCCATGCTCATGCATCCAGACTTCACTATGCAGACCAGAGTCAAACCAGCTTATCCCAGGCTTTCTGTCACCCTCCCCTGGTGCAGGTGCTCTAGCTTTTCGTTCATGGTGCATTGGGGAAAACTTGACTGTCCATCCCATGGCACTTTACTGGAAGATGTCTCAGTCTGCCAACATCGAGCTATCTTTTGGGTCTGCATGCTCCTGTCAACCAGAGCCAGTAATGTGAATGAGGCACGCTTTCGCTCTTGTTTAGGAAATGGTCAGAGCATCCATCAGAGGCTGGTGGATATTTTGGCAGCATTTTCTGACCTACCAAAGGTACCTCTCAGTGGAGGAGGATGATACAGACATGAGAGACTCCAACTGGTTGATGCAGCTACACCGGGAGTCATGAGCAGCTAATGCCCCCTGTGTAGACCGGCGCTTGTGGAGCAGAGCCACTGCATAGACTGGTAGGATTACATCATCGTCCATTCCTTGGATGACCAGCAGCGTGTCCAGAACTTCTGCGTGAAGAAAGCAATGTTTTTGGAGCTTTGTGAACAGCTAGCCTCACCACAAGAATGAGGAAAGCAATGCTGGTCCAGAAGCAGGTTGCTATAACTGTCTGGAAGCTAGCTATGTCTAACTCCTACAGGTCCATTGCTAACCAGTTGGTGTTAGCAAGTTGGCTGTGGGGTGTCCAAACTGTGCAGGGGCTATTGATGGGATTCATGTGCCCATAGTTTGCCTTCCTCAAGGAGCACATGAGTACATAAACTGCAAAGGGACTCCATTGTTATGCAGGCCCTTGTCGACCAAAGAAGCTGATTCGTGGATGCCAACATAGGCTGCACTGGAAAAGTGCATGATGACAGGGTTTTCCCCAATCTGGAGTTACCATCGTGGACAGGCTGAGACACTGTGCCCACCAAATGACATTGTCATAAATGGAGTAACTATATCTGCTGCAGAAGACCCCCTTTTGGCTTGGGTTATGAAACTGTACCTTGATCTCAGAAGCTGGGCAAAAGAAGGTTTAATCACACTGTCAGTAGGTGCAGAATGGTGGTTTAAAGTGCATTTGGCAGATGGAAATCCTACTGGTGCTGTTCACAGAATTGTTTGGATTCCAGTGTTATCAATGCTGTCTGCATCATTGTGTTCTTCCCAATCTTTGTGCAGCCAAAGGTGAGCCGCTTCATTCAGAATAGGCTGTTAAAAAAGCAAAATCTCCACCAAGCATTCTCAAAACTACAATACCCGCACAAGGAGATAAGGAAACAGATCAACAGAGCCAGACATGTACCCAGAAGCCTCCTACTGGAAGACAAACCCAAGAAAGAAACCAACAGGACTCCACTGGCCATCACATACAGTCCCCAGCTAAAACCCCTCCAATGCATCATCAGGGATCTACAACCCATCCTGGACAATGATCCCACACTTTCACAGGCCTTGGGTGGCAGGCCAGTCCTCGCCCACAGACA
>NC_133770.1:122525691-122567309 GCF_003597395.2 Chelonoidis abingdonii
CCTGGAAATTTCCACTACATGCATCTGACGAAGTGGGTATTCACCCACAAAAGCTCATGCTCCAAAACGTCCGTTAGTCTATAAGGTGCCACAGGATTCTTTGCTGCTTTTAGTGATTGTTATGAATTTTCAATTATGGATGGAATGACTGCTTATACTATCATGGATGGGCTGGTGGCTCTTATGCATTTTTTTATGGAGGAGATGAACTCAGGTTTTTACTTGTGGATTTGAAAAGTCATATTGAGATGTTTTGTTACATATGACTTCCCAGTTATGTCCCATCATGGTTTTATATTTGTTCTTTGAAATGCATGTGTTATGTAGTTCATCTGTAGTGGTGCTAATAAACTGTTAATGAATTCAAAGCCTTTATATGTTAACATGAATGTATTAAAAATTACTATTTAAAAATGTATAAGGCCAACTGCCATGAAGTGACCAAATAAAAAAGTGTGTATCTCAAACAGTGAGCTGTCCAAACCTGTGAAACCAATGCCAAAAAAAAAAAAAATCCTCTACTTCAGAGTGTCCCCAGCCCCATGTTCTTTGCCCTTCTAGTGCATTTTGCATGCACTTGGCGCTGTTGCGGAGGGGTGGGAAGAGTGCACAGGTGTGGAGGATTACAGGGGATACATTTGCCAAGTCCAGCTAGAATTCAGTTCTGGTTGCATAGGCCACCCAACCACAAAATTATCCAATGGGTTCCTAATCTGCAGGACATGTAGCATGGATGGGACACCAGCCATGGTGCTGGTGCAAGAAGTGTAGGTGGAGTGGAAGCTTGCACTCTTCCAGTCATTAGCACAAGCAGCCTCTCAAACAGGTCTTTCTGCTGTGCTCTGTCTTTTTCCCTCCAGTGATGTCCCTGCTAAAGGAACTTCACTGAAAGTCTCTCATCAGACATTGCCTTTCAGTTTGTTGTGAATCCTTCTCCCTCTGGTACTGAAACTGCTGGCTGGCCCTGTCCAGGATGTGCTGTTGTGGACACATTTCCTCTTTGATTGCATTGTAACATCCCTGGCTCCTGCTGGACTGTGGCTGTCCTGCAGAGATAGAAGGGCCTGAAAACAGGAATGAAACAGGAAATTATTGTGTCAGTGCTTCAGAAAAGGTTCACTACATCATCACCAAAAGTGTCCTTGAAATCTCAAGGCCAAAAAATGTAAAAAAGTGCTTCAGTATATTCCGAGAGCAAGGTTTTCCCAGAGGCTCCATGGATGCACATAAGAATTAAGCAGAACTTAAAGCCTTCACAAAGAATGGTGAGGTGAAATTGACAACTGATATATCTTTTTTTTAAATATTGCAGACAATTTCAGCCTTGGGGAGGTAGGAAGGTGATGCCCGTTGCCATGGTTTTCTACATGTGGTTTCACAATCCTTTCAAACATTCAACATGCTGGAGGTTCCTGAATGGCAAAGGGATATTCTGCCTCAAGCTACCAGGGGCAAGCCTTCTTGTATGATAATGAGGTTTTTGAAGCTTATGGTGACTGACAACACATCTACAAGAGGAATGGGCTGGTGACTTTCAGAGGAGGGCCCAGCAAGTATGCCTTTTCCCAAAATGTGACTCCCATCTGCAGGGCCGGCTCCAGGCACCAGCCTAGCAAGCAGACTCTTGGGGCGGCCAACGGAGAGGGACGGTACATCCAGCAATTCAGCAGCGGGTCCCTCAGTCCCTCTCGGAGCGAAGGACCAGCTGCTGAATTGCCGCCGAAGACTGAAGTGGCAGCGGTTGAGCTAATCGCGATTGCGGCTTTTTTTTTTTTGCGCTCCTTGGGGTGGCAAAAACCCTGGAGCCGGCCCTGCCCATCTGGAGTGTCTAATATAGGAAAAGTTTGCAACTATCAGCACCTGAGGTTGGATGAAAATACATGAAAACAACAAGATGCTGTGCTAGCTTACATGTGTATTACTGTCTCCTGTGAGCTGCTGAAAGCTGTCTGCATTCATGCAGTTACCCTGGTGCAGCTATAGCTCACGATATAGCCTGCTTGGACTATAGCTACCTATGGACTACATGCACCCCTCTCTCCAACAATATGGACTCTTAATACTGCACACATGGATTATATACCTACCACAGGGACTGCCTGGACTCATAATAGAGAATGCATTCCTGTGCTGCCAGGTTCTCCAACATTTCTTGGTACACATGGTTATTTCTGGAACTCTTACTGAAGCTGAACATCTTGCTCTCATCATACCAGAGATTTGCCAGAATCTGACTGTGATCCTGTGACCAGGTAGCAGCGTGCTCAGCAAAGGACTTCTTGTTAGTCACCATAGCTAACACGTGAGATGGTTCACTCTGTTTCCAGTTCAGAGATCAGAATAAAATGGAAAGTTTAAACGATGAGCACCTGGCTAGTCATGGGATAGAAAGGCCAAGGAACACTGTCCATAGGACGTGGAATATACTGTTGGTGGACTTTCAGGATATGTGTCTGGGGAATCAGGCCCAAGCTGCATCCATGCTGCAAATGATAGTTTGGACTCTAGCTTGGGCCCACCCCCACTGGCTCTTAGGTCCAGATGGCTGGCTGTCCTGAGTCAGACAGATTTGTGTGTGACTGAAAGGAAGGTTTAGACTCGAAGCTGAACTCAGGCTTACACTGCACTGTAGACCTACCCAGAGAGGCTGGCCCTCTCCATAAATGCGCTCAAGTCTACTGGTTCAAACCCTGTCTCTTCCCAACCTCATGATATTTTTCCAAGTATCTTTAGTCCTCCAATAGGGCTTTCTGTAGAAAGGCAGAATTATCTGTCCTATAATATTGTAGAATGAAATAAGACTTGAGTGACTTAGAACACTTGGGGGGGGAAAACATATTGACTAAAAGAAAATTACAATAAACAAATACATTGGAATATATTTGATCATGTTTCAAAAATCTTATGACTACTTTTATAGAACTTATAGCAAGCCCAAAACACTTCATTTTATAATTGGGATATTATCATTTGCGCTATTCTTCTAGAACATGAATTTTAACATTGGAAAGGTTTGTTGGGAAGAGGATAGAGGTTGTTTATTCTCAGTCAGCAAGAATGGAACAAAAATAATTGTCTTAAAATTCTGCAGGGAAAATGTGTGTTATATTTCAGGCAAAACTTTATAACCATTAGATAAACAATGAAACCATCTGCGGAAAAGGTTGTGGAATCCTTTTCCCTGGAGCTATTCAAGGCTACATTTAGACATTAAGCCAGTAGTTATGCAGTAACAATTCTAAAATCTCACTTGCTGGAATGACAGGGGTAGCATAGGTGACCTAGATATCCCTTTTAAATCAAATTATTTCTGTAAATTAAACACTTTTTATGGCTACATGTAGTTATTTAATGCTATGATACAGGATGTGGCATCCTGGCCTGCCAATCATAATTAAGATGGGAAGCTTATCCTATATCATGTGCTTGTTACATAACAGTTTTGTTAGGTGGTGTTGTATAAGAGCTGATATTTATAGTATAGATATCCCAACATTTTATTCAGCTATCATATAAAAAAGAAGGCCTTGTAGAATTACAGCTTTAGAAATTGTTAACTGAAGGCATAATTTTGGAATCCTTTGCTGATATATAATTATTTGATGACAGAATGAACAACCAATCCTCATTTGTTTTTGCAGGGTTTTTTGGCTTCCTGGAGAAATAGTAGAAAATGCAAAACAACGAAATAATAAAGCCTGCTAAGTACTTCTCAGAAGTGGAAAAGAGTGTGCTGCTTGCATTAGTTGAAAAATACAAATATGTACTTGAGTGTAAAAAAAGCGATGCAAGAACTATTGCGTTGAAACAACGTACTTGGCAAGCGCTTGCCCATGAATATAATTCTCAACCTAGTGTATCACTACGAGATTTCAAGCAGTTAAAGAAATGCTGGGAAAATATCAAGGCACGGACAAAAAAGATAATGGCACATGAAAGACGGGAGAAAGTAAAAAGAAGTATTAGTCCACTTATAAATACTCACATAATAGGGAAAGAGAAGATTGCCAGCATGATGCCTGAGCAAATGTACTTTTTACAGAGTCCACCAGAAGAAGATTCTGAATATCAACCTGATGCTTCTAATCAAGGTATAAATGCTACTATAGTGATCCAAGTAACACTGTTCTAGTTAAGGGTGTGTATGCAGTTTCATTATTTATTCTATTTTTAAAGGGGTTCAATTTAGCAGTGTAAATCTCTCTATTTAAAATTTTATTGCTGGCTATTAAAAAGTCATTTCACAGCAAAAATACTGTGGGCTTCTGTATATTTCACTAGATACACAGTAGTAAAATATGGTTCTTTTACACGTGTGAAGAAAACTATGTACATTTTTAAGTTACTGGTTATCATTTAAATAGGTGACCTTTCCAGATGTGGATAGATCTTCTATTTCCTGATAGCCATCACACAGAAGAGGAAAGTCCCAAAGGGCACTTCTGATCTTTTAAAACGCATTGCTTTGCTTGTTTGATCATCAGCAATTTTTTTCCTCACAAGGAGCACGTTTAGATGTTATCCTCTGAGGCAAGAAATTCTCTATGCTCCCCTCTAGCCTCTCTTTTTTTTAAAATTAACTCTTAATAAAACATAAAAAAAACCCACAAAACTTTCCAAATCTATTTTTTCCTGGACTGTCACTGCAGTGGAATAAATCTATTCTAACAAATTAAAAAAAACCTACATGTCTCACACAGGACATAATATAGTAGTATGACAGCATGCAGATAAAATACTATAAAACCAACTTTCTAAACATAAGAATGGCCATACTGGGTCAGACCAATGGTCCATCTAGCCCAGGATCCTGTCTACTGACAGTGGCCAGTGCCAGATGCTTCAGAGAAAATGAACAGAAAAGGGTAGTTTATCAAGTGCTCCATCATGTGTCATCCTGTCCCAGCTTCTGGCAGTCAGAGGATTAGGGACACCCAAAGCATGATGTTGCATCCCTGATCATCTTGCATAATAACCACTGATGGACTATCCTTCATGACCATATCTAATTCTTTTTTGAACCACTTATGCTTTTGGTCTTCCCAACTTCCCCTGGCAATGAGTTGCACAGGCTGACTGTGCATTTTGTGAAGAAATACTTCATTATGTTTGCTCTAAACCTGCTGCCTATTAATTTCATTGGGTGACATCTGTTTATTATGTGAAAGGGTAAATAACATTTCCTAATTCAGTTTCTCCACACCATTCATGATTTTATAGACATCTATCATATCCCCCCTTAGTCATCTCTTTTCCAAGCTGAACAGTCTCAGGCTTTTTAATTTCTCCTCATATGGAAGCTGTTCCATACCCTTAATCATTTTTGTTGTCCTTCTCTGTGCTTTTTCCAGTTCTAATATATATTTTTGAGATGGGGTAACCAGAACTGTACACAGTATTTAAGGTGTGGGTGTACCATGGATTTATATAGTGGCATTCTGATATTTTCTGTCTTATTTATCCCTTTCCTAATGGTTTTTAACATTGCTAGCTTTTTTGACTACTGCTGCACATTGAGCAGATGTTTTCAGAGAACTATCCATGATGACTCCAAGATCTTTTTTTGAGGAGTGACAGCTAATTTAGACCCCATCATTTTATATGTATAGTTGAGATTGTTTTCCAAAGTACATTACTTTGCATTTGTCGACACTGAATTTCACCTGCTATTTTGTTGCCCAGAAGTCGCCCAGTTTTGTTAGGTCCCTTTATGACATTTCACAGTTAGTTTTGGACTTAATTATCTTGAGTAATTTTGTATCATTGGCAAACTTTGCCACCTTACTGTTTACCTTTATCCCCAGATTATCTGTGGATATGTTGAACAGCGCTGTTATCAGTATAGATCCTTGGGGGACCCTGCTGTTTGTTTCTCTCCACTGTGAAAACTGGAAAATGGACCATTTATTCCTACCCTTTGTTTCTTGTCTTTTAACCGATTTCTGGTCCATGAGCAGACAGTTCCAAAAATGACTGGTTTTTGCATAAGAGCTTTTGGGGAGGGGCTTTGTCAAAGGCTTTCTGAAAATCCAAATGCCCTACATATCAACTGGATCATCCTTGTCTACATGTTTGTTGACACATCAAGGAATTCTAATCAATTGGTGAGGCATGATTTCCATTTACAAAAGCCATGTTGACTCTTCGACATATTATGTTTATCTATGTTATTCTGTTATTTATTATAATTTGCCCGGTACTGAAATTAGGCTTACTGGTTTGTAATTGCCAGGATCACCTGTTGAGCCTTTTTTTTCAAAAAAATCACCATTACGTTAGTTATCATCCAGTCATCTGGTACAAAGGCTGATTTAAGCAATAGGTTACATACTACAGTTAGTAGTTTTGCACTTTCATATTTGAGTTCCTTCAGAACTCTTGAGTGAATACCATCTGGTCCTTCACACTGTTTAATTTACCAATTTGTTTCAAAACCTCCTCTATCGACACTTCAGTTTAGGTCAGTTCCTCAGATTTTTTTTAACCTAAAAAGAATGATTCTGGTATGGGAGTCTCCCTCTCATTCTCCTTAGTGAAGATCAATGTAAAGAACACATTTAGCTTCCTCACAATGGCCTTGTCTTCCCTGAATGCTCCTTTTGCACCTCAGTCAAATCAATGGCCTCACTGATTGTTTGGCAGGCTTCCTGCTTCTGTTCAGTTTTTGTGTCTTTTTTGCTAGTTGCTCTTCAAATTCTTTTTTGGCCTGCTTAATTATACTTTTACACTAGACTTGCCAGAGTTGTTTACTTTCTATTTTCCTCAGGAGGTTCTGACATCAATTTTTAGAAGATGTCTTTTTGTCTCTAACCACCTCTTTTACTTTGGTTAGCCATGGTGGCATTGTTTTGGTCCTCCTGTTTTTTGGTTTTGTTTTTGTTTATTTGGGGGTATACATATAGTTTGAGCCAACTTTCCACATTTTTTTTCATGGGCTGTCATTGCAATAGAATAAATCTATTCTAACCATATTTAAAATAAAAAACCTCCTACATATCTAACAGAGGATATAAAATGGCAGCAAGCCAGCATGCAGATCAAATAATGTAGAATTAGCTTTTTCTGAATCAATTTTAATAGCCACCATAGAATCCTCTTCCAAACTATTTGTTCTTCATAGCCTTTGAGGAATTTTGCCCATAACATATTAATGTAACAATTACAGTATGGGTTTAATGTGCAACTTAAATATGCTAAATCCAAAATCAGTGCAAGGCTCTAGGTTTCTTGGTAATTATTGAGCCCTTTTTATTCCAAAAACAGGTGCCAAGCCTGTAGTAAGTATCTGTATTGCAATAAATATCTAGACCGTAACAAACCACTCTACTTCTGAGGTGACAGGGGAGGAGGCTAATCTCTTTCCAGTATGTAGCCTCCTTATACCTCCCAGCTAATGAGAATGAAATTTGTGTAGTATAGTAAATATGAGGCAGAAGCAATAAAAATAGCCTATCCTGTTTTTGTATAAGTCTGCTTTTTTAACTACATATTAAATGTTTTAGTTTTTTGTTAAGGACAATGCTATCGAGCGTATGAGAGTCAAATTCTTCAGCCTCTCCAACAAAGCAATGATTGGTCTGAGCTCCTCTATGTAACTTAGTGAGAGTACGGCTCTGGTAGCATTTGTGTAGTAGTATGTGTGGAGTGAGTCCTCTTAAGGGAAGCACTGAGAGGTCGTGTAGTGGCGTATATCCAATATGATTTCACTCCAGTTCAGTTACTGCTCTCTTGATCTCCAGATTTCTCACTGTCACACAGAACAGTTGAAAGAGGGGGTCAGATTCTACATGATGTTCCTTTTCTTGTCCTCTTCCATAGTAATACTTTACATCATTTTATTTAGGGTTTAAAGACCCCACTTCAGCAATGTACTTAAGCATGTGCGTCATTTTAATCACATGAATAATCCCATTGAAGTTAATGAGGTGGGAGCAAAGGTTTTACATGAGTTGCAAAAAAAGGGACATGCTCCCCTCTTTCCCTGCATATATGTGTCCCCTTTCCAGCCTGCCCCCACAGTTACCCCCTTGCTTATTTTGAAGGTAGTTGATGTAGAAGACTTAAACTGCATTTTGTTGTTTGGACTAAAGCAGATCGATGGCCCTTTAAAGGTCATCCTGAGAGAAGTATTTGTCTCCTCTGTTTGCTAACCTACACCAGGTAGGAGTAATCCAGGACCAGAAAGGAGAGTGGCCCCAACCAAAGATAGCTTTTGCTGGTATTTTGATATTTACCTTTTTTTAGAGATTGCTACAACCCATGGAGCCCAATATTGTTGAAATTGTGGCTAGGTTTGTTTTCTGATAATTGTTCTTATTTTGATTAAAAATGCAGAGGTCTACTCAGTTCAGATGGTAAACAGTGCCCAAAAATAAAAAAAGAACTTATTTGATCTTATTTCAGAGCCTTACAGCTTGAGTTTGTATTATTTTGGGGTTTTTTTCCTTTTATAAATTAGAGAAGGATCTTCCATCTCACTCATGTATAAAATATCTGTTGATATTTTTCACAGCAAAATAAATCAAAGCTTTTCTGGCTGGCTAGATGTATGGGAAATTATTCAGTAAGTTTTTTGCACTGCACTGGCATAGGAGATATCATGGATTCTCTAAGAATGATCTTTAAATTTTATAGTGTAAATTTACAACCCCTGCATAGTAATTCTCAGCTACTGCTTGGTAATAGTGACCATAATATAATTAAATTTTAGCACTCCTGTGGTGGGGAAAACACCACAGCAGCCCAACACTGTAGCATTTAATTTCAGAAAGGGGGTCTACACAGAAGTGAGGAAGTTAGTTAAACAGAAATTTAAAAGGTACAGTGCCAAAAGTGAAATCCCTGCAAGCTGCATGGATACTTTTTAAAGACACCATAATAGAGGCTCAATTTAAATTTGTACCCCAAATTAAAAAACATATTAAGAGAACCAAAAAAGTGCCACTGTGGCTAAACAACAAAGGAAAAGAAGCAGTGAGAGGCAAAAGGCATCCTTTAAAAAGTGGAAATTAAATCCTAGTGAGGAAAATAGAAAGGAGCATAAACTCCGGCAAGTGAGATATAAAAATATAATTAGGAAGGCCAAAAAAGTGAAGAACAGCTACCGAAAGACTCAAAAATAATAGCAACATTTTTTAAGTACATCAGAAGCAGGAAACCTGCTAAACAACCAATGGGGCCACTGGATGATCAAGAGCTTAAAGGAGCACTCAGGGACGATAAAGCCATTGCGGAAAAGCTAAATGAATTATTTGCATCAGTCTTCACTGCTGAGAATACGAGGGAGATTCCCAAACCTGAGCCATTCTTTTTAGGTGACAAATCTGAGAAATTTTCCTAGATTGAAGTTAGAGGAACAAAGTTTTGGAACAAACAGATAAACTAAACAGCAGTAAGTCACCAGGACCAGATGGTATTCACCCAAGAGTTCTGAAGGAACTCAAATGTGACATTGCAGAACTACTAACTGTAGTTTGTAACCTATCATTTAAATCACCTTCTGTACCAAATGATTGGAGGATAGCTAATGTGACACCAATTTTTTTAAAGGGCTCCATAGGTGATACTGGCAATTACAGGCCAGTAAGCCTGACATCATTACTGGGCAAACTAAGAACATAAGAATGGCCGTACTGGGTCAGACCAAAGGTCCATCTAGCCCAGTATCCTGTCTACCGATAGTGGCCAGTGCCAGGTGCCCCAGAGGGAGTGAACCTAACACGTAATGATCAAGTGATCTCTCTCTCTGGTTGAAACTATAGTAAAGAACAAAATTGGCAGACACACAGATAAACATAATTGTTGAGGAAGAGTCAACATGTTTTTTGAAAAGGGAAATCATGCCTCACCAATCTACTACATGTGGACAAGGGGAATCCAGTTGATATAGTGTACCTGGACTTACCGAAAGCCTTTGACAAGGTCGCTCACCAAAGGCTCTTAAGCAAAGTAAACTGTCATGAGATAAAAGGGAAGGTCCTCTCATGAACTGGTAACTGGTTAAAAGACAGGAAACAAAGGGTTGGAATAAATCATCAGTTTTCAGAATGGAGAGAAGTAAATAGTGGTGTTCCCCACGGGTCTGCACTGAGACCAATTCTAGTCAATGTATTCATAAATGATCTGGAAAAAGGAGTCAATAGTGAGTTGGCAAAATTTGCAGATGATACAAAACTACTAAAGATAGTTGTCCCAGGCAGACTGCAAAGAGCTACAAAAGAATCTCACAGAACTGGGTGACTGGGTAACAAAATGGTAGATGAAATTCAGTGTTGATAAATGCAAAGTAATGCACATTGGAAAACATAATCCCAACTATACATATAAAATGATGGGATCTAAACTAGCTGTTACCACTCAAGAAAGAGATCTTGGAGTCATAGTGAAGAGTTCTCTGAAAACATCCACTCAACGTGCAGCGGTAGTCAAAAAAGTGAACAGAATGTTAGGAATCATTAAGAAAGGGATAGATAATAAGACAAAATATCATGTTGCCTCTATATAAATCCATGGTACACTCACATCTTGAATACTGTGTGCAGATGTGGTTGCCCCATCTCAAAAAAGATATATTGGAATTGGAAAAGGGTTCAGAAAAGGGCAACAAAAATGATTAGGGGTATGGAACAGCTGCCATATGAGGAGAGATGAATAAAATTGGGACTTTTCAGCTTGGAAAATGGATTACTGAGGGGGGTTATGATTGAGGTCTATAAAATCATGACTGGTGTGGAGGAGGTAAATAAGGAAGTGTTATTTACTCCTTTTCATAATACCAGAATTAGGGGACACCAAATGAAATTAATAGGCAGCAGGTTTAAAAATAGCAAAAGGAAGTAATTTTTCACACAGCCCACAGTCAGTCTGTGGAACTCTTTATCAGAGGATTTTGTGAAGGCCAAGATTATAACAGGGTTCAAAAAATAACTAGATAAGTTCATGGAGGATAGGTCCATCAATGGCTGTTAGCCAGGATGGACAGGAATAGTCTCTGTAGCCTCTGTTTGCCAGAAGCTGGGAATGGGCAACAGGGGGTGGATCACTTGATGATTACCTGTTCTGTTCATTACCTCTGAGGCACCTGGCATTGGCCACTGTCAGAAGACAGGATACTGGGCTAGATGGACCTTTGGTCTGACTCAGTATGGCCATTGTTAGGTTCTTAAGTAAACTCTTTCAATATAAAAATTTAATGCAACTTGAACCAAAGGTTACTATGTTGACCCTGTCTCTACCTCTGAGGGATCATTCACTACTATCTCTTGTAACTAGCTCACCTTAAAAATGTCATCTCCTTCTCCATCCTGTGGCGCCATGAAGACTTGATGTAATAGGGTAGCATGCTAGTGCACTTTAGACTTTGAGACTGCTGATCCTTTTTGTCTCTGAGATTTGAAAATATTGACTCCTTATTTATCCCTCTTCTCCACTCAGGTAAATATCTCAGCTGTGGTATTCAACCTCTTACAGAAGGAGTGTGGGATAAAAACTAGAAGATAGAGGTGCTACTCACCCTGAAAGATTTCTTATGTGTTGAACTAGTAAATGAGCCAGACTACCATCTCAATGGTTATCATTCATCCACAGCAGCTAAACAGTTTCCCATTCTGTAGCTCCTTTTCTGTTGCACCATTTGTCACAGAAAGTGCCATTTTATTGAATGCAAATGGAAATAATATTGATCTCCGGGCACCAAAACGCCCGTTCTGTTAGAATAGGATAAATAAACTCTAGCACTGTCTCATTTTAGCTTATCAAAAGGACAACAGATTGGGGACATTGATTTGGCATACTGAGACTTCTTGAAATTCAGACTGTTTTCTGAGCGTCAGTGGTTAATTTTTTTTTAAGAGACTTGGGCATGATCCAAATATTTAAAAAAATTGCATACTGAGATATTTCCTATTCCAGGGCCATGAGAAGACAAATAGCCCCAGCATTTCTCACCACCCATGTATGCAGTTCCACTGCCAAGATAAAATCTATTACCTGTGCTTCTAGAGGGGAAATGAATAAAATATATTCTACTGAACGTGCACAGATGGCTTGAAACTACTTACATAATGTACAAAAATAATCCTTTTTCATTACTACTTAGATTTAACTCCACATAACCTGTCACTTGTTTTCCAGATGAAAATCACTGATTTCCAGCACTCCTACAAGATTATTAATATTTATTATTTTGTTTTGTAGTGTACACAAGTGTGGTATATACTACACAGGAAACATAAGACAAGTCCATGCTCCAAAAAGCTTCCGTTTTAGATTATAGTCTTAAGAGACAAGTGAAGTTACAACCTGGAAGAAAAGGAGCAAGGAAGGGCATAGGCTCAAGACATGATTAAACATCACTTCAGGTTAGACATACATATGTCCTGATAGGTCAAGAAAGGTGTTAAAACACGTTTTTGGTAAATGATGTACTGAAAGGGGTTTTAGGAAGGATTTGAATGAGATGAAAGGCTGGCAGATATATTTTTGAAAGAAGCAGCACGGAAGAATACTTGAGACATTTGTGAGAGAAGATGAGAGGTATCAAGGCCGGCCCTTATTCATTGAAAGTACAGGTGGAGTGACCCTGGAGGAGGGCATCTACTATACCCCTTGCATAATAGGGAATTAGTTCCTTCACTGGATCTGATTAGGATGGCACAGAAGGGAGCTTTTGAAGGGGCCACTGGGTCTATTTTTATGCAATAATGCATAGCTCCAATTTATGAAAGCATTGAGATGCATTTGAAAACCAAAAGAGCCACTGATAGAGATGGTCTTATTCAAAGAAATAAAGAATTAATCTCTCATCAGTTAGTAACCACTAGAGTATTGGTTGCTTGTCACTGGAAATGAAAAAATTGACCAAATTAAATAAATGACTAAAAAAGTGTTATAAAAAGTGTATAAAATACATAAACTGTAAAATTAGAGAAAGGGGAGATACTTAGTGATTATTACGTATTTGTATTACCATAGCATCTGCTTATCATTTATTCACTACTAAGGGAGAATGCACTCACCTGCTAAAGAAATATTACTATTTTAAAAAAAACAAAACAAATGAAATAAGTATAATGGATTTTCATTGGTTTGTTGTTGTCTAAATACAGTTCTTTGCAGAAAGAAGGTGAGACAACGTGTCTTGGGTTGTGTAAGAAGGATCATCCTGTAACTTGGTATCCCCCCCCAAAAGAAAAGGTTAACTGCATTGTTACCTAAAATTTCTCTAAACAAAGTGATCTGTTTGTTTTTGTAATTGTTAATATTCTATTTATGGTACACACGTGGTGATCTGTAATAGAACTCCTATTTCCTAACACCTTTAGTCTCAGTAGTGTTTTGTTGAACAAATAGTCCTATTCATTTCAATTGCACTGATAAGGCATACCTCAAAGTAAGGTTGATATAATTTGGTACTACATAAACAGATGTAAAAATGCATACTTCTGGGGTGTACGGGAGTGGTGCTTAAGGGGTAAATAGTATACGAAATCTCTAGTTTAGTGTAGGAGCCAGTGCTTCTTTACCTCAGGTACAATTCTAGGAGAGAGATTGAAGATCTTATCACATGCTCTGTCAAAATATAAAGGGAATGCTAAATATTTAGACTTTGTCACTTGGTGGCTCCTACATTACATTCAGGGGTGTCTCCAGGACCCAGCATGCCAAGTGCGTGCTTGGGGCGCATGCCACCGGCGCTCTGCTGGCCGCTGGGGGGGCAGCAGGCAGGCCGTCTTCGATGGCATGCCTGCGGAGGGTCCTCTGGTCCCGCGGCTCCAGAGACGCCGCGAGACCAGAGGACCCTCCGCAGGCACACTTGCAGGAGGTCCACCGGAGCCATGGGACTGGCAACCGGCAGAGTGCCCCCCGCGGCATGAAGCCGTGCTTGGGGCGGCGAAATGTCTAGAGCTGCCCCTGATTACATTTCAGAAGCACAAGGTGTGCATGTGATGTGTTGATCAATGACTGTGTTATTCCTTACACAATCACACTGTTTGAAAAAAAGAGGGTATCTTACAGGTTTGTTTGCTGTTTTTTTTTTTTGCAGAGTCATTTTCTGTCTCAAACAGAGAACTGTGTGATGAAGAGAAAGAGATAGTACATTTCCCAATATGTGAAGGCACCTCCCAACCTGAGCCCTCATGTTCAGCTGTCAGAATAACAGCGAATAAAAACTATCGAAGTAAAGCCACTCAAGAGGGAGCTTTGAAAAAGATGCATGAGGAAGAGCATCACCAGCAAATGTCAATTTTACAACTGCAGCTGATACAAATGAATGAAGTGCATGTGGCAAAAATACAACAGATAGAACGGGAGTGTGAGATGGCTGAAGAGGAACACAGGATAAAAATGGAAGTGCTAAATAAAAAGAAAATGTATTGGGAGAGAAAACTGCAAACCATCACAAAAGAATGGCCTGTATCATCCTTTAACAGACCCTTTCCTAATTCACCCTAGAATTTATGGTGGGCCGAGAAAATCTGGTTGAGCACATTGTTACTAAGGTGTATTGGCAAGAGGGTCTATTAAAATTAATGTAGTGTGACAGAATGGATGTTCAGTCAATAGTGAACATGTTTGGACTCTTTGATACCATCTAGGAATACAGATTGGATGAGTCTAATAATGGAAAGTTCTATAGTTCATTTGTGGGTGAGCGCTGAAAGTAAATTGTCTCTTCTTTGAGTTTCAGATATGCTCACAATTCACAAGTACTACTGTGCATAACGTTTGTTCCTCTCTCAAGTTCCAACCACTGTTTTTAAATCTAGGAAGTTCCTATAGAGTAGACACACCTGAAATTTGAGTATGTTTTAAAACTTCGGCTTTACAACTTTACACTTTAAATTAAATTGCTTGTTTTCTAGCCCTTTCCTCCATTTCCTGGTTGAAGGCGGGAGTTGGAGTCATTCTTTGTTCTCACACTGAGCACCGCAGATATTTGACAGGCAGTAACCCAATTGCTATACAGGGACACAGAGGAAATCCCCTCCCCCTTTCTTTTTTTATTATTATTTTATTTATTATTCCTTCTCTGCAGCAGGTAAGTGAAAATGAAGGAGCGGTGAGGAGACAAGAGGACCATTCTAGTAGGTAATTTGCAGGGAAAGGAAATCAAAACCTCCAACCAGCTGGCTGATTGAGACGATGATTGGACACTGGCCTGCTAGCTGCCAGGGCCATAACTGTTGGAAAGAGGGAAAGAAGAGGATATTTTCCCAGAAGCAGCTACCTCTGGCTGTCCTCTCTCAGTCCTATCCTATCACCCAGACGTATATATGCAGGAACTAGAAATATGTGAGGGAAGCATGCTACTGAAGCTGCTAGAGAAAGAAGCCAGCCCCTTAACTGCACTGTACACCTGACATCATTCTGTGGATAAAAGCTTTGCTGCTGCTTCATGTAGTTCTTAAGAAGCAGCTGGCTGGCTATCTTGCCAACAAGCAATTCCTCCCAGCAACCAGCTAATGGATTTAGATCTTGCTCCTTATTAGAAGTGAGGTCAGTTGTGGATCCTGTTCTTTTCTCACCAACTCAGCATACTTATAGAGGTAAAGGCAGATTTTCACTTGGTGCAGTGCCCTATACCTGTGAATTCTGTCTGCTTGGCTGTGTCCCACACATCAGCCCAGAGACACCCTGCCTCTGCTATCAACCAGGGATTCCTGTTGTCTTTATTTACTTATATGTATCAGAATAGCACCAAGAGGCCTCAACAGAAACCCGTGCCCTCTTGTGCTAGGTGCTACACAGACACATAATAAAAGATTGCCCTGCCCTGAAGATCTTAGTCTAAAGAAGACAAGGGCTGGAAAATGGGCAATATGAAACCAAGGATAAACTATTAAAGTTCACATTTAGAGGTTTACTCTAAAGGATCTTCTTGTATCTGAAAAGGTGTTTTGGAGGGAGAGGCATTCTAAATAAGTGACAAAGAATGAGCAGAAACCCCCCCTTTTTTTTATTCAGTTATAAAATTGAGTTCCGTTATTTTAAATGTATTTTTCCCCACAGATAGTGGTTAATAAGGAGAAAACCATACGTTAGCAATATTTTTCAAATGAAAACAAATTTTAAAAGGTGTCATCTTCCCTCTGTTGTTTTCTACCTCCCACCTCTTCTCTGGATTTCCTTCCTCCTGCGAGGTTTCGTATTTATTTTTCTCTTGGTAATTTTTCCCTGCCGCTGATGCATACGTGTAGGCTTTGTTCTGTCAGTCATAATATGCTGCCTGCACCACAGTGGTGAAAGTGAAGAGAATGATGCTGTTTCAGTGCTGCTTCTCCTGAATGATTGACAAAATCAGTTCTGGCAGAGATGGAGTAGGCACAAACATGAGGCTGGTATGAAACTAAAGGGCAATTCTATTGGGTAGCAAAATCCCATTCTCAGTGTGGATGAACTCCCTCTTCTGGCAAATTGGCTGTAGGAAGGAGAAGACAGTGGAGCCGGAGAGTACTAATTCTGTTGGCCCAAAAGGAATACAACGTTGAAGTGTGGGACAATAATCTATGACTCAGGGTAGGGGGAATTAAAGAGGAGAATTGGGGTTGGGGAGGGGAATTCTTTGGTCTGAGGTCTTGATCTGTGGTTTAGGGGATGAGAATGCTTTGAGTGGAAATGGTGATGGCCCATGCACCTATGAAAAAAGGCGGGATGGAGGAGACTATATATTAGTGTCACACTGACACTGACAAGGCCCTTCCCATACTGCTACTGGTTCTGAAAACCACTCAGAACTACACAGTGTAAAAAAATAGGTAAGGTATCAGAAGGTGAGGAAAAGAGACATCTTGAGAGTTGGGGAGGGAGCAAGAGTGATGAGAGAATGTAGATTTGAATGAGATGGGCCTAGAAGACAATACAGCATGCTCCAAGGAGATTGTGATATCACCTCATTTTTTACTCTTTATGGTGATAGCACTGCTTATGAGATACATTGTTTTTATGTTTATATTCCAAAGAAATTCATTTAAATTATGCATATTTTCAGATTACCAAGTGGGTGATGTCTCAGATTGGCAATACACTCTTAGAGCCTTATTCACACAGAGGAGTGCTTGAAACCAAAATGTACAGCATTTGGAGTGGGCAAGAGGGTCTTTGAATTCAGTCACTGTTGTAAAAAAATATAGCAGAAGGATTGGAAAGAACCAAGATAAAGAGTTTAAGGAAAGGATAGCCAGTGTGAGTATTATGCCTAGGGACATGGTATTGAGTACCACAAGATGTCTGGAGACATTGGAACAATATTTATATGAGGAAGTCTTACTGATCCAGCTAGACTTACAGAATGATTATTCCCTGTATTGTCCTAATATATATCCCCTTAGATAACACTTAAAATTGTTCCTCTCTCTTCTTTCTGGCTTACATCCTTATATCCTCCACTAGCTGTTTGGCCAAGATTCTTAGCTTTTTTCTAAACCTTTTCTCATAAGAAAATCCCAGCAGCCCTAAACTATTCATTTCTCTTCTCTGAATTTTCCTCCAAGTTGTTTACATCTTTCTAGTATTAAGGTACCCAGAACTGAATATGATGGGCCAAAATTATCTCTGGTTTAACTCCATGGATGATAAATTATACCAGCGAGGCATTTGGCCCAGAGTTCCAGTTGTGGTCTATTTGTTCATACAGAGAGAAAGTGTCCTCTCCCTGGCCATGCCATGATGCATCTGCTAATATTGTCCAATATCACATTGACTTTTTTTTACTGCTATATCAAATTGGAGCTCATCTAATTTGCTATCCACTGTCATAAGTAAGTATTTTTCTGCATTACTTGTTTCAAAATTTCTGTCTCAAGATCTGTTTCATTTATTATTCCCCAGCAATACAAGTTTGCATATTTCCAGGTAGAATCTCATTTTGCTGTTTTCTGCCTTTGGCTTTGATCATGCTTAACCCAAGATCTGTGCACAGAGTGGACCCTCCTTGCATAGCTCCACTTATTGCATGGCACAGTCACATACACATTCTGCTAGACCCTATGAGGGGACCTTCGGGGACTTGGCGAAGGAAGTGGGGAAGACTGGGTAAGCTAGGAGAAAGAAGCGGGTAGAGGGAAATGTTGTTTCCAATCCAGCTCTACAGAGCTCAGACAGGAAGGACTATGGCCCCAGGCTGTAATCTTTTCAGCTGAGTCCTCCCTCAGGACCAGAGCTGGTTCAGCAGCAGTGTCTGCATAGGCGGCCCTGGCCTTCCATTGATCCTTGGGGATGTTTGGGGGGGCTCAGTGGCCTTTTCCAACACTCTCTGCCCATAGGATGATCATAGAATATCAGGGTTGGAAGGGACCTCAGGAGGTCATCTAGCCTAACCCCCTGTTCAAAGCAGGACCAATCCCCAACTAAATCATCCCAGCCAGGGCTTTGTCAAGCCTGACCTTAAAAACCTCTAAGGAAAGAGATTCCACCACCTCCCTAGGTAACCCATTCCGTGCTACACCCCTCCGAGTGAAAAAGTTTTTCCTAATATCCAACCTAAACCTCCTCCACTGCAACTTGAGACCATTACTCCTTGTTCTGTCATCTGGTAGCACTGAGAACAGTCTAGATCCATCCTCTTTGGAACCCCCTTTCAGGTAGTTGAAAGCAGCTATCAAATACCACCTCATTCTTCTCTTCTGCAGACTAAACAATCCCAGTTCCCTCAGCCTCTCCTAAGTCATGTGTTCCAGCCTCCTAATCGTTTTGTTGCCTTCCGCTGGACTCTTTCCAATTCTTCCACATCCTTCTTGTAGTGTGGGAGGAATCTCCATGAAAGGATTCACATGGAAAGTTCCTTGTCTAAAGCCCTACCCATAGGCCTTACCATGCACAGAGAATAATCTCTTTTTTCCCCCTAATATCTCTAGGATCTGTTGTATTGTTTCTCTCACCTTCCTGGTGCTTACCGTCAGTTTTTCCTCACCTGCTGTACTGGCACAACCTTTGATTGATGACTACTTCAATTTTCTGTTTAAAGAATGCTGATTTCAGCCATATTAGATACACTTTTAGAGTTACCATTTCTTCATGTTTAAATGGGCCGATTTGTATGTCTAGTATTTCTTTTTCCCAGGTATTTTTTAGAGTTCTTACTTGCTGAACCAGTTTGGGCAGACTTAACTCATTCATCTTTATTTTTTTCTTCAACCCCCAACTGTCTCTCCTGGGCCACATCCTCGGCCCAAACTTCAGCAACTGTGTGCTGCCCTAAAGAGGGAGCCAGGCATTTCCCTGCTGTAAGGGAATCCCCTGGGTGACATAAAGCTGGCATAGCCAGCTCTGTCAGCACCTGCTCTTCCTTCCCACTGTGTAAGGTGTATGTTGGAGCAAGGCTAAAGTACACAGTACTCTGACCAATCACTGGTCAGTGGAGTGGTCCCTATAGGGGACTGCTGCAGCTGACATAATTTAGATCAGCACTTAGGCTGTTCTAAATTATGCTAGGGTCAAAGCAGTCCCTGGCAGCCCTAGAACTAGGGGAACTGAAAGGAAGATTCAGAGCCAAATTCTTGTTTCATTTCCATTCCTCCTTACTTGTTTTTGTTTGTTAGTCTCAAATTTGAATGTTCCTCATAAAGACATATTTTTTTCTATAATTCTTCTGATGCATGTTTTATTTTTGTGCCAAACTCATAAAGTCCATCAGTTCAGTCCTGTGGTTTCATACATGTGGGTAGTTTATTCAAAGATGTTTTGTATGTGTCAGGCACAGATAGCAGTTTCACCTTGTGTTTTTCATGCTCTATGTCCTTACTCAGTGGAGTTCCTGCTGTCTGTCTCATTATCAATCTATTTCACTGTACATGCCTTTCTGTAAATACTTCAGACACCATCCACCTTTTCTTCTTTTTCTGTCTCCTGTCAGACATTGAAAGGTAATCACAATATCTTTGTAATGTGAGTATTAATGCATTACTAAAATTATATATTTAGATTAGTAGAACAAACATAATAAAAAGATGGTAGAATAATATGACAGAAATGTTAACACGATTTAAGAATTTTTATACAAGGCAGATGGTCAATAATTCTGAAGAATGAAGAGAACTTGTTGCCAACTGTAAAAATAAAAGAACTACCAATTTTGTGCCAGTAGAAACATACACAGTGCTCTTTGCTCTTCCAAACTCATAGAATTATTGTGGTGCTTTTGAATTCTGGGGGATTTTCTTTTTTTATATATTTTTTAAACATAGAATTGCATAGAACAAGTCAGTTCACTTAGATGTAAAGTAAGTACACAGGGGAATGCAGATAGACTTTATGGCATAATAAAAGAGCACATTAACACATTGGATATGCCTACAAAATTTCAGATACTTAGACACATTTGTTGATGCCTCCCTCCCTACAACATTCTCACAGTCCCCTGCTTCCTCCCGTCAGTACTTTGAGTCTTCTCCCTCTGGTTGCACTGTGTTCTCTGATATTCTCCATGGGTTACCAAAGTTCTTTCCTCTAGTGCCAGCAGTTTATCTTTCAAGGGAGTTTGTGAATGGGTCAGATCCACTGCACAATATGTACTCTCAGTATGGTCTTTCCTAAAAAACATTCCCAAGGTTTGCCTTTGTTTGTATTTTGTCAGACACTAACTATACCAAACAAAGCCTTGGGTCAGGAATGCAAAGAGTTCACCACAGACAATTTTCCTAGCTTCTTCTCAAACTGACTTAATTTTGTGGTTTCTCCTTGCAGGACTTCCTGTATCTCCCTCTAGCTCTCCTATTTCAGCGAGCCACTGAGTGTTGATTTCTGAGTTGATTATAAAAATACCCACCTAATCTGGCTATCAGTGTGAGTCAGCTGAATTGCTCTGCACTTACACACATGGTCCTAAGACATTCTCAGATGTCGAACACTCCCTTTTCTCCACCCTCCTCTAAACAGCTTCCCTTTGAGAAGATGGACTACATATCCTTCACACCCAGCCTCTGGTCAACTTTTCTTTGGGGATCTAGGGACCTAAGCTTTCTGGCAGTAATAATAATAGGCTGCAAAAAGTGCTAGACTTTTCTACTTGTCCCCAAATTATACTGAATGGAAATTTGTGTATGTTTGATGGCTGTATGCCCCAGAATGCATGCTGTGTGCAAAAGGTCTTTGAGAGTTATTTCTCTGGTAGTTGGAGTCAAGCAGGCAGGCTGCCAAATGTGCTGGGCACAACAATCAAGGAAAAAGAATGAGGAGGAGGGCCATTGGACAGTTATGGGAGATAATCAGCTGTGTTGATGGGAGAATGCAGATGGGGTCACAATGGACGATCAAACTGATAAGAACCAAACAGTATCTTTGTCCAGTCTTCTGACTGATCTTGAAGAAACTTCCCAATATTTAGAATAGCTAGAAATCTTTTCCCCTTCCTTCCCCTGCTAAGAGCAGGCTAGATGGAAACGAGAGAATTCTTTCCCTTAAAAAACAGTAAGCTAGATTTTACAGTGCTTATTATTTAATTATTATTTAATTTCTTAGTTTGTTTTTATGTACCTTAGAATCGTAAGTGTGTTGTTTTCTTTGTTATGCTTTATAAGCACACTATGAATAACTGAATTTCCCCTGTGATGGAAGTTATCATCAGTGCTTCCCTTATGGAGGATAATGTTGACCTAGCTAAAATATGCTGTGAGTCAGCCTCTGCTCAAGAAACTAGAATGTCCAGTCCAGTTATTGCCCAATTTCAGTTTTCAACACCAGACATATTTGAGAAGTTTGTGTTGTTTTTTAGACATTCTAGCCTTACTTGGAAAGGAGCCTAAGGTTTATTATTATTATTTTGACTGATGTTTTTGAGACAACTTTCCCTACTGCTCTTACTCTGCTATTTGTTTTTGAGACTCTTGATCATGAAGTGATACTGATCTGACTCCATGCACTATGGAGGTCCATCATCTTACAGGGGTCAGTTTTATTGTCATTAAATATGTACATGAGTCTATGCATCTCGCTGATAAGGTGGCATGGTTAGAGGTGTTATCAATAAGCTGCTAATAGCTATATCTCTACTACTGTCTCTATGACTGTCTCATTCCTTCTTAGTACTGTATCTGCTTTTTTTACTTCACTTTCAGACTGAGTGCAAGACAATTGAATATTGCCTGCTCTCAGTTATACCTATGTAATCCTAATGAAGCCAACTACTTTGTATGGAAATAACTGAGAGCTGAATTTGCTGTTAATTATTTTCTACTAAGTTGTCCAGAAGCTTCTGGGCACTAAACAATTATGTTTTTTATGATTTATTATAAAGCAGTGTGGATGAAACTCTTCCAAACCTCTAGACCGATTACAATGCAAAGTATACAGACTGCACTCAACTAATATGAATAGCAATTAATAAAGATTCCATTTGAGTAAGAAGTACAGTTTTAGGTCACTTACATTAATCATACCACTTACCCAGTACCTAATATACACCATGCTTTCATTCCCATTATCTTGGCAACTGCCATTGAAGTAGACACACTCTAACAAATGGCAAATGACCTTAGCAGCCCCCACCCTGTATGTAATATAGATTAAAGCAATTTAACAAAATGAACAGCGTAATATTAAAAACCCTTTTCTACTTACCACTTTGAACCTTTACGGGCTTCTATCATCTGTGTATGTTTGTATTTATTTTTATATTGTCCATCTTGTTGATTTTTAAGTGTCTCAGGCAGAAATGAGGAAAGATCTGGTCTTTTCTTAATATTTCAGTTCCTGGCTGTCCAGGTGGCATATTGTTTTAGATCCCTACTGAAAAATAGCCAAACCATAAATGAAAATATCAAGATATTCAGGTTTGTTTCAGTTCCTGCAGAACTGGCATACATCAGCCTAATTAACTCTCTTCTTTTTTATGTTTTCTTTTTTGTTTTGTGACTGAGTGGCATCCAACATTACTGGCAGAGCTATAGGTGCTGAGCTCCCATAGACATCAGTTGGAATTGTGTGTGCTCAATGCTTTTGAAAAGCCATCATTTCAAAACTATGATTGGGATTTTGAAAAGTAATGTGAGAGATTTATGCCTCAGATCGCATTGAGTTTCAGTGCAAGTTGGGGCCCTAACTCTCTTAGGCACCTTTTGAAAATTCCACTCAACAAGGACCAAAAATAATCTCT
Organism: Chelonoidis abingdonii; assembly: GCF_003597395.2. Classification (NCBI taxonomy): domain Eukaryota; kingdom Metazoa; phylum Chordata; order Testudines; family Testudinidae; genus Chelonoidis; species Chelonoidis abingdonii. The sequence continues at coordinate 122,548,781 of NC_133770.1, forward strand.
CTTGTGTAAAATGATTTTTGTGTGTAGTTTTTCTTTAACTTCTTTCTGTGATCTTTGAGGCATTCTCTGACAAATCAATGAGAATCACTTAATTTGACTGTTAGGTGCCATGAGTTTTTATGGAACCATTTTTACAATACCGAGTATGCACATGAAGTAAAGAAGAAGAATGCTTGGGGTGAAAAATTTTCTCTCTAAAATGTGCTGTTGCTATCAGTACCCTTACTGCCAGCCCTATAGAGCTACAGTGGGGTGGCCCCTTTTTAAGAAGGCTTACTTTACTCCGAAAAAGTCAGCTTTCCTTTCCCATGGCAACGACTCAGGGTGGTGTTGAAGGTTATAGTGAAAGGTTCTTTCCGCTTTCATTTTGTTTTATCCTGCAGAGACTCACCTTATTTTGCACCTATGTTTCACCAGCTGTGGAATTTATTTGGTCATGGGAACTGTTACAATCTTTTAAGACCAAAGGCGCACTTTCACTGTGTGCTGAGGGTGCTACTGAATAATGCAGAGATTGAAAATATGACTGCAAAATACTGCCAGCCCAAGAGCCTGAGAATCCCAAGAGAAAACTTGAATCTAGGTGCCTCACTTTTTAGTGCTTCTTGTGCAACAGGTCAAACCATCAGGCAGCCACTCTTAATTTACACTGGGTTGTATTTATTATGTAATATTAGAGTCTGTTGTATTTTAACAATGTACAAATTATATTGTACAGTGTTTGTGCTTCTATAGTTGGTGAGCATCTAATACAAAATTAGCTTTTAAGTACTGGCCTGTTTGTATAAAAAATCTGAAAATGTGTAAATTATTTCTGATACTATGTATTTTAACAGAGTATTAGATGATATATCTTGTGGTCTTTGTCTTTTATTGAAGATGCAGTGAGTTTTAAAAACTACATTGAAACCTATATATTATTCATTGGACCAAAACCCTTTTTGGCCTAAAGTTTTTCATTGGGCCAGTCTGATTTTATTAATATAGCTGCCTCAGTTGTCTTACCTATTTCTAAAGTATTGGGTTAGTATGTTAGTACCTCAGACACCACCAAAGCTATTTCTTCCCCTCACAGAATTAGTTTCTGGAATTGTACATAAGGAAATGTATGAAAGCAATTTCTTTTAAACTTGTTATGCCCACATTTTTAATTGCCATAACTGGAGAACTTGTACTTAACTTTTTTGCAAATGTGAGGAACCGGGAATTTTTTTATCATCTTTATTGTGTAGCTAGTTTTCATGGCAAAATTCATGGTTTTTCCCATAGAAAATGTTATTAAGGGGACAAAAGCTTATTTTTCAATAAAGCTCTAAAATGTATACTTTGTAATGGTTCCGGATATAAGAAATGTATAAGAAGTAACATGAGGAAGCTATTCAAAAACTGTCATGAGCTGAGAAGATACATATATTGTATGTCTGAAACTCACAGAGTTTGTAATAAGGGTGACTAGCTGTACATTTTAGTGCCTTTTTTCTTGTACAATGTGTAATCATAAATTGCTAAACATAAATAACTAAATTTCTGACAAAATGTACCTACTTATTGTTAATAGGAAAAGTATATTGATAGGAAGGTCTTAATAAATCATCAACTATTAAGTATTAATTAGGCTCATTTTAGACCACTTTCTTTTATATTTGTTTTCAAAGAATGTAATTTTCTTTGGTGTATAACTGTTGTTCTTCCTGTTTTTCATTTTAAATGAGTTTAGTGCTTGAGAAAGGTGACACACTGACGTTCTTGTCAACCAAAGTCCACAGAATGTGGTGCACAGGCAGAAGTAGTGAAAGCTTTCCCAATGCTCCATTCCTCCTACCCCCAGCCTCATCATGTGCCTCAACCTTGATCTAGAGGGGCCACCTCCAGGGTGGAGAGATTAATTCAAACTCAGTGCAGATTTATGCATGTATGCTTATCCCATTCAATATTTGAAGCATACAAACTTGGAGTCAGCTTAAAATTAGAAAAATACTTAGCATAGTTAGTCTTAAGAAGATTGTGACTCACCTTCAGTCTTTGTCAGACAAAAGTCAGTAGTGGCTTCTCCCTACTGAGGTTGATTTTAATGTGTACCTATGGAATTACATTGCACTGAGGCTGTTACAACATTCCTGTTTCACACACACTAACTTATTTCCATATTTTTTATTACAGAAAAGACTTATTACAACTAATGGCCAAGTGTTTTTCTAAATTTCATTAAGTACATTCTACCAGTCCTCCCCAGCTGTACTCAGATGCTTTGAAACAGGTCTCTCTGACATGAGCTCCCTGTACTCCTGTTTTTCAAGAATTCTGGGACATTTCCATTACCTCATCAAAAGCACTTTCACAGGGCATACCATATACGTCACCTTGCTATTTTTGTCTGCTTTTCGCATTAGTAGGCCTTTCTATTAGGACCAGAGTGTGATGTCCTTGAGCCCCACAGGCCTGAATTTACCTTGAACACAAATTCCCCACCCCACCCCACCCTTCTAAATTACTCCATAGCTGCACTTGATATGCACCAGAGACTTATTTCTAAATTGCATTTCCATATTCTGGTCTCTTTCTGGAGGAAAAATGTTGGTATCACAATAGTTTACCCAAATTTTAATGCAACCATAACTTCTTTCCAGATATTGGACCAACTTGTCCATTCCAGAGAATGGATGAGATTTGCACCTGAAGCAGGCACTGGCACCTGCCCCAATTTTATTTATATACATTAAAGAAAAACTTCCCCCCCCTCACCTCATCAGGAGCTCCTTTTCTTCCTCCCTTCTTCCAGCTCTAGTGAGGTCTTCTCCTCACAGAGTACTTTACAGAAGCACAAATCCACTGAGCAACATGGGAGTACTTTAACACCCCTGTGGTGGAGAGCAGGATTGAGCCCAATGACTTGCATTCACATAGTCCAGGCTACATTTCTACTTTCCTGTTTGCCAGAAACTCAAATGTGTGTCAGATTATCAAAATGTGGAACATATTTTTCATTGCATGTCATGTTTTCCTGCTGTGTGAATTACATAACCATACCAAGAAAACCTAGAACGACAAATGCCATCATATGCAACCACAAGAACCCCGCTCATCCTGTCAGGAGGATTTGACTGCTGGACCCTCAAATCTGCAGATCACTGTCATGTAAGCTACCAGAATAGCAGTTATTTTTTTCTGTGGTCCAGTCAATAGTAGGGAAGGTGACTCACATTTTGCTAGTGGCATCATATGAAAGAGTAGGCAAATCCCACACCAACTAGGGAGGAGTTACAGAGCAGCCCTGGGCTCAGTTAGCCCTGCCCTGCTACCCCTGTGCTGAGTGTTGGATTTAAGAGGAGTCAAGCCCAGCAGCTGAGGGCTGTCTGGGAAGAAGAGACAGGTTGCTCTTGATATGAGACAAGGATCCTGGTTCACATCATAAATTGTTGGAGGACTATGGCCTGTTGGAACCCTTGACAGAAGAGTAGACCTGCCCTGGTTTGGTTGATTAGAGAATAACCATAGAACTGGTCACTAAGTAGACAGGCTGTTGCTGGTGGGGGTTGCCTGCACAGAAAGGGGCTAAAGGCTGAGCCAGGCCTGACTGAGGGTTCTTTTGTACAGTACATTTATTGGATTTGAATTAAGCTCTGGTCTACACTAAAGACCTATATCGGTATAACTATGTTGTTCAGGGATGTGAAAAATCCACACCCTTGAGCTACATAGTTATACTGACTTAAGTCCCTGGGTAGGCAGCTGTACATCAGTGTGGGGAGAGCTTTTCCCGCCAACATAGCTACGGGCTCTCGGGGAGGTGGATTAGCTATGCCAATGGGAAAGCTCTCTCCCATCAGCATAGAGCATCTTCATTAAAGTGGTACAGCAGGGCAGCTGCATTGGTGAAGCTGCACTGATACTGCGTTTTAAGTGTAGACTTGCCTGAAGTGACTGTTACCCTGGGAAGGGAAGAATACTTTAAAATGGGTTGGCTGGGGGGTCAGGTCACCTCTATTGTGGAAGTTGGCTGAAGATCATTGTGGGGAAACTCCTCACCATGTCCAGTCATAAGGGGCACACAGGGATGGCAACTCTGTGACACGCTGTTTCCACCTTTTGATATGGAAACCTAATGGAGGGTGCCATCACTTACTGGTCGCACTGGCACCTGTGTCCTCTCACCACCTTGCCCAGTGGTCTCACATATGTTAAAGGAGAGACTGAAGTTTGCACAATTCCACATGTAAGGGTTCTTGTATATGACAGTTATCCTTAGTGATAACTCAGTGTGATGTGTTCATGAGGAATAAGTGAAAACAGCATAGTTCTATACAGTTCACTTGTGCTATGTCATCTTTGCACACCTGTGCTATCTTGTAAGCCAAAGTACCAAAGGCTGTACCTATCCAACTGTATCCATAGTTGTTTGTACCCTGTCCGTGGTTATAAGGAGATTATCCATCACTTGTGACATCTCTATGATGTGAAACCTAATTGTGTAGGGTCTAGGCTGGTGAGGGTTCAGCACCATCTTCCATGGTCTGAAGGAAGTTGTGATTAAGGGCTTGTCTACATTAATATTTAATTCACGGTAAGCTTTGGTGGAAATCTACCCTGCACTAGCTTGCTATGTACTGCCTGTCCATGTGGACCCAGCTGACACACACCAACAGTTTGTTAGTGTGCCTTGATCTACCCCACTTTGAAACGGGACTAGATCAAAGCGCACTAGTGAACTGGTAGCATGCATCAGCAGCGTCAACATGGACAGTTAGTCTCTGCGGCAGGCTAACGTATGGTAGATTCACACTGCAGTTTGCTGTCAAATCAATGTTCCTGTAGACAAACACTAAGTCTAAAGAGAATAATGTGATATGAACTATATAACACAGATGATGAAGGCACCTGCTTCTTCCTGTGTAACCAATAAGGGTTCTTCATCCAATAATTAACTCATCTTTACAACATTAGATAATCCTCACAGCACTTCTGTGAGACAGAGAACTAAGTGGTTGTTATCTCTATTTTACAGAGGTAGGTATGGAAACAGAGCAGTTATGGGTGAGCTCGTGGATTTTCAGCTGAGCTCCAAATCCCACTGCTCCAAATATTACCAAGCCATTGCCTGGTGGGCCAGACTGGCCTGACCACCGCAGAGAGCGGGTGGGGAGTGTGGAGGTATACAATCATAGAATATTAGGGTTGGAAGAGACCTCAGGAGGTCATCTAGTCCAGCCCCCTGCTCAAAGCAGTACTAACCCCAACTAAACCATCCCAGCCAGGGCTTTGTCAAGCCGGGCCTTAAGAATCTCTAAAGATGCAGATTCCACCACCTTCCTAGGTAACCCATTCCAGTGCTTCACCACTCTCCTACTGAAATAGTGTTTCCTAATATCCAACCTAGACCTCCTGCACTGCAACTTGAGACTATTACTCCTTGTTCTGTCATCTGCCACCACTGAGAACAGCCTAGCTGCATCCTCTTTGGAACCCCTTTCAGGTAGTTGAAGGCTGCTATCAAATCTCTCCTCACTCTTCTCTTCTGCAGACTAAATAAGCCCAGTTCCCTCAGCCTCTCCTCGCAAGTCATGTGCCCCAGCCCCCTAATCATTTTTGTTGCCCTCCGCTAGACTCTCTCCAATTTGTCCACAGCCTTTCTGTTGTGGAGGCCCCAAAACTGGCCTCACCAGTGCCAAAAAGAGGGAAATAATCACTTCCCTCGATCTGCTGGCAATGCTCCTACTAATGCAGCCTAATATGCCATTAGCCTTGTTGGCAACAAGGGCACACTGTTGACTCATATCCAGCTTCTCATCCACTGTAATCCCCAGATCCTTTTCTGCAGAATTGCCACTTAGCCAGTTGGTCCTCAGCCTGTAGCAGTGCATGGGATTCTTCCGTCCTAAGTGCAGGACTCTGCTCTTGTCCTTGTTGAACCTCATCAGATTTCTTTTGGTCCAATCCTCCAATTTGTGTAGATGACTCTGTACCCTATCCCTACTCTCCAGCATACCTACCTTTCCCCCCAGCTTAGTGTCATCCGTGAACTTGTTGAGAGTGCAATTCATCCCATCATCCAGATCATTAATAAAGATGTTGAACAAAACTGGCCCCAAGACTGACCCTTGGGCCGCTTGATACCGGCTGCCAACTAGAGACATTGAGCCATTGATCACTACCCATTGAGCCCGACAATCTAGCCAGCTTTCTATGCACCTTATAGTCCATTGATCCAATCCATACTTCTTTAACTTGTTGGCAAGAATACTGTGGGAGATCATATCAAAAGCATTCCTAAAGTCAAGCTATATCACATCTACCACTTTCCCCATATCCACAGAGCCAGTTATCTCATCATAAAAGGCAATAAGGTTGGCCAGGCATGACTTGCCCTTGGCGAATCCACATTGACTGTTCCTGATCACCTTCCTCTTGTCCAAGTGCCTCAAAATGGATTCCTTAAGGACCTGCTCCATGATTTTTCTGGGGACTGAGGTGAGGTTCCCCAGGTCTGTAGTTCCCCAGATTTTCCTTCTTCCCTTTTTTAAAGATGGGCACTATATTTGCCTTTTTCCAATCGTCTGGGACCTCCCCCAATCACCACGAGTTTTCAAAGATAATGGCCAATAGCTCTGCAATCACATCAGCCAATTCCCTCAGCACCCTCTGATGCAGCACATTCAGCCCCATGGACTTGTGCATGTCCAGCTTTTCTAAATAGTCCTTAACCTGTTCGTTCACCACTGAGGGCTGCTCACCTCCTCCCAAGACTGTGCTGCCCAGTGCAGCAGTTTGGGAGCAGAACTTGTCTGTGAAGACCGAGGCAAAAAAAGCACTGAGTATGTCAGCTTTTTCCACATCACCTGTCACTAGGTTGCCTCCCCCATTCAGTAAGGGTTCCACACTTTCCCTGAGTTTCTTCTTGTTGCTAACATATCTGTAGAAACCTTTCTTGTTACCCTTCACATCCCTTGCTAGCTGCTACTCCAGTTGTGCTTTGGCCTTCCTGGTTACACCCCTGCATTCTCAAGCAATATTTTTATACTCGTCCCTAATCATCTGTCCAAGTTTCCACTTCTTGTAAGCTTCCTTTTTGTGTTTAAGGTCACTGAAGATTTCTCTGTTAAACCAAGCTGGTCACCTGCCATATTTGCTATTTTTTCTGTACATCGGGATGGTTTGTTCCTGTGCCCTCAATAAGGCTTCTTTAAAATACAGCCAGCTCTCCTTGACTCCTTTCTTCCTCATATTAGCCTCCCAAGGAATCCTGCCCATCAGTTCCCTGAGGAAGTCAGAGTCTGCTTTTCTGAAGTTCATGGTACGTATTCTGCTGCTCTCCTTTCTTCCTTTAGTTAGGATCTTGACCTTTACCATCTCATGGTCACTGCTGCCCCGGTTGCCACTCACTTCTACTTCCCCTACCAATTCCTCTGTGTTTGTGAGCAGCAGGTCAAGAGAAGCATGGCCCCTGGTTGATTCCTCCAGCACTTGCACCAGGAAGTTGTCCCCAACACTCTCCAAAAATTTCCTGGATTGTCTGTGCACTGCTATATTGCTCTCCCAGCAGATGTCATGGTGATTGAAGTCCCGCATGAGAATTAGGGCCTGTGATTTGGAAACTTCTGTTTGTTGTCTGAGGAAAGCCTCATCTACCTCATTCTCCTGGTTTGGTGGTCTATAGCAGATGCCCACCATGACATCATCCTTGTGTCTCTCACCTCTAAACTTAACCCAAAGACACCCAACAGGCTTTTCTCCAGTTTCATACTGGAGCTCTGAGCAATCAGACTGCTCTCTTACATACAGTGCAACACCTCCACCTTTTCTCCCCCACCTGTCCTTCCTGAACAGTTTATACCCATCCATGACTGCTCCAGTCATGTGAGTTACCCCACCAAGTCTCCGTTATTCCAATCACATTATAGTTCCCTGACTGTGCTAGGACTTCCAATTCTTCCTGCTTGTTTCCCAGACTTCTTGCATTCGTGTACAGGCACCTAAGATAACTAGCCGATTGCCTTACTTTCTCAGTATGAATCAGGAGGCCTCCTCTGTTGCACCCTCCTCCTTGTGTTTCTTCTTGATATCCCACTTCTCCACTTACCTCAGGGCTTAGGTCTCCATCCCCCAGCGAGCCTAGTTTAAAGCCCTTCTCACTAGGTTAGCAAGCCTGTCTGCAAAGATCCTCTTTCCTCTCTTCGTTAGATGGATCCCTTCCTTCTTCCTGGAACAACATCCCATGGTCGAAGAATCCAAAGCCCTCTCTCTGACACCACCTGCACAACCACACATTTACCTCCACAATTTGATAGTCCTTACCTGGGCCTTTTCCTTCAACAGGGAGCATGGACGAGAACACGGCTTGCACCCTCAAACTCCTTTATCCTTCTTCCCAGAGCCACATAGTCTGCACTGACCAGCTCAAGATCATTCTTGACAGTATCATTGGTGTCCACATGGAGAAATAGGAAGGGGTAGCAGTCCGAGGACTTGATCAGTCTCAGCAGACACTCTGTCACATCCTGAATTCTAGCTCCAGGCACGCTGCACACTTCTTGAGTTTCCTGGTCTAGACAGCAGATGGATGACCCGTCCCCTTTAGGAGAGAGTCCCCAACCATCACCCCACCCATCTCCTCCTCTTAGAAGTAGTGGTTGTAGAACCCTCATTCCTAGGACAATACATCCCATGCCTTCTAATCGATGGGGTCTCCTTCTGATCCTTTCCCTCAGATGACTCTTCCAAACCATTCTCTAGCATAGTAACTGGGCAGAGAGCCTGAAAACGGTTTCTTACCTCTATGTGCATTGGGGGTACATGGGTTCTCCTCTTCCTTCTTCTGGACATTACATGCTGCCAGTATTTTCCCCCATTCTGCACTGTCCTGATTCTTCAGCATGCTGTGCCTGTAGTACCAAATGCTGACTTCTCTCCAGAAATGTAAAGGACATCAGAGAGAATGTAGTAGGTTTTAGAAAAGGGGAGACTCAATATTCAGTTTATCACCATCTACATCTTTCGTTCCATTTCCCCATAAATTCTCTTACCTCTCAGGCAAGGGGCTGTCTATAAATTATGTAATGCACTAGGAGGTAGCTGGATCCTTAATTTTGCATGTTTGTTACAGTGTTACAAAGTGTGGTGGGTGGGTGTGTCTTGAAAATTAGAAAAAAAAAGTTACATAGTTTATGGACAGCCCCCAAGAACAAAGTTTCCTAGGAAGTAGGCCACAGCCTGTGCCCAACTCTTCCCAAACTCAGTTTTTCTCAAGGCGATTGCCTCTCCTTCTGCCCCTTTCTGGAGCTGATTTTCCCCCCTTAGCATTCATCCAACATCCCAGTCTTCTTGAGTGTTGCTTTTCCTCCTTTCTCTTAAATGAGCTGGGTCTGGCCTATATAGACCCCAGACCCTGCCCCTAACTAGCAGCCTCTGGGAGAAATAGTTAGCTGGAGTCAGCTGCTTAGTTTGGTTTGTTTTTTTTCCTCCCCATGTGACTCCTTCACATTGTCACATTAAATGAGAAGGTTCCCCTGGCTCTGGTGTCAAAAGGCAGGAGAGAACAGGTAAACCCATCTGCCCTGTTTCCTCTCTCCCTGTCCCTGCTCTGCTATGTGTTGGGGCTTCCATGGGAGCTAGGGGCTCTTGCTACTGGAGGCTATTTGGCAGTGGACACATGGAAGGTGCCCCTGGGATGTTCCCTAGCCATGCTCCAAGTAGACCTTCATGAAGATAATTTCTGCTATGTCCAGCAGCAAGGTTGTAGGGGATAGATGCATCATGGTGTCTCTGCACTAAAATTTGCTGATTATACATTCTGACCTCAGGCCATACCCCAGAATGTACCATCTACTGCTGTGGTTATGGAGAACTTGCGGAGTGTGACCCTGTGGTGTTTACGGTAGACTGGATTGGAGCAAAAGATTTACATCTCACCTTGTCATCCCTTTCCACACTAACACATGTACACCTAAATTTGACCCATTAATTTATGAATCATAGAGGAGGCTTTTTCAAGGATTTGAAAGAGACCTTTAAATTTTTTATTTCACAAGCTGGTCAAACCTTTATCAGAAAATAAACCCAGAGATTCAAGGCCCTATCTTAGTCCTGCATCAACCTCCCCACCCACAATATGGTAAACATCTTTAATGGCAAGGAATTTGTAAATTAGGGATCAAGACGTAACTGGAAAAACTTCAAGCTTCTATAATTATGGTGTCAAGTATCAGAGGTGTAGCCGTCTTAGTCTGGATCTGTAAAAATCAACAAAGAGCCCTGTGGCACCTTATAGACTAACAGATGTATTGGAGCATAAGCTTTCGTGGGTGAATGCCCACTTCATCAGAATACCCATGCATCTGACGAAATGGGTATTCACCCACGAAAGCTTATGCTCCAATACATCTGTTAGTCTATGGTGCCACAGGGCTCTTTGTTGCTTTTTATAGTTATGGAATCAGCTGCAATACAGTACCCTGGTTTGAACACCTCAAACCAGTACATTTGATCATACACCCAAAGAAACAGGCAACACAATGCTTCACTGAATGCCCTCCTAGAAAGGGACAAAAACAATTTATAGAAAATATACAGTTATGCCAGACCAGTAATCACCATTGCTCAAATACTTTCACACAGAAAAAACTGAGTAATAAAGTTATTAAAGCCAAGAGGTGTGGGTACTTCCTGCCTTTCACATCCTCAAGCCAAAAGTTTCAGCTTTCTTACTTTTCAGAAGGCCTTTGCCAAGTAGGTCGAAACCATCATTTTAAAAGAGTGCAGCAGTTCACACCTCATACTGCAAGCATGGGCACTTCCCACCTGTCATACCCTCAAGCCAGAACTGTGCCTATAGACAAGCCAGCATACGGCTGTGTCTTAGCAAGGAAATGAGACTATTTTCCTTCCTTTCAATGTGCTGTTTTATATGACATCTTTTATTTTATAAGATAGGTGCATGTTTTCACTCCAGAAGAGCACTTGTGGAAAGCAATTGAACAAGAAGCTCATTACACCAGAGAGACACCTGTGGCATGATATTCAGTGACACTGCTAGAAAGCATTTGGAAATCAGATACAACACATCATTTCACAGTTTGAATGAGACCTTTTTATTCTCACAACATACACTAGTATTACCAGGAACAGAACACACCACCTTCCACACCCCAACCAAAAACAAAGCAGCAGTGCCACTCTGGGATTCAAAAAGCTGCAGCCTGTGCAGAGAAGCTGGTTCCTTACCTCAGAGGTTGTTCTTGAAAAAACTGAAAAGAGCCAGAAATGTGACTTCTGTGTAATAGCATTTGACACCAGGACCTCTAACAACCTAAGCACGTCAGTGAGAATAAACAGGATTAATACAATGGTGCACATGCTTATTAAATAGGCTTTGTATGTGTGGTTGGCAACTGGTAGATTTCTGTGCCTGCATGTTCATGTCCCAAGGAAGGATACTTTGACACAAGAATTAGGGTGAAAAAATGGGAAGAAAAGCAAATAAATGAAGCTGACAGAGTGCCTGTGGAGGACTGCTCTGACATGAATGCACTGGCTGGAGGAGGGGCTCTGACAGATGAATGAATCAAGTGCAGGGATCTCCAGCCTCGAGGTCCACAACTTACCCTGTGGTAGCTGTCTAGTCAGCCTCTCACTTACCTATGTTTAGGTGCTGACTATTAAGCCTCCCCTGTTCTGCTGCAGCTCAACTATTAAGCCTTCTGTGTCCCAGTGACCCCCTAGGTGCCAACTGGCGGAGGGCATAGGGATGCATAAGGTTTTACAGGGATCCCCTGGGTTAGATATATGCATAACAGTTCACCACAGGGTGGCATGTGAGGTCTCTGTCAAGAGCCAGTAGTCCATGGGTCATTATAATCATAAAATGTATGTACAGGTGATATTTAAGGAGTTATACATATATACTGAAAACTATGTTTTTAATGTCTGGGAGTTAAGATGGGTCACCAGGAAGTGACATACCTTGTAAATGTCCCTTTTAGGCCGAAAGTAACTGATGCCTATTTCTCTGTCAGGCCATTTGTGTACTGTGTATTTCATGCCCTATTACACACTGAGCCAGGAGTAAATCAAAAGATTGCAAAATTTACAAGATTGCAAATCCACAGGAAGAAACATACAGAGGAGAGTGTTCTGTTTATAAATAAAGACAAAGGATTGGTTCAATATATCTTGGAGGGCAAAACGACCCACTGAATCCTAGGAGACAAAATGATTGTGCACTTATCAAAGACTCTGGCTGTAATGTGCTGAGAGGATGTAGGATGGGCAATACTTTATTTGACATAAGAGCACAGTAACTTGTTAATTAAATCTAGGCTCTAGAATTCATGTTATGATTTTATTTTACATGTAACCATTTGTTTCCAATCGTTCTGCTTGCTACTACTTGACTTTTGTGCTTTGTTAAATAAACTTATATTTGATTTAACAATAAACAAATCTAAGTGCTGTGTGTTAAGCAGACCAGTAATCCAAGGGGGAGCTGGTAAGCTTAGATGTATCGTTTCTTTGGCAGCAGCAGACAGGTGAATACCGAGGGTGTCCAGTAGGCCAGGGGCTGGATGCTCCAGGGAGACACGTGGAGGGCTTGCAGGTTGGAACATGCCTATTGCTAACCTGCAGAGTGACAACAAGGCCTGCAAGGCTTAGAGGGGAATGCTGGTGTTGGCCGTGGCTGGTGGAGTCGGGGAGCTTATCCATGGCATACACAAAGCTTCCTCACACTAAGGGCAGATGGTAGCGAGGTGCCTTAAAACACAGGAATTCCTGGGAAGTGCCACATCTTCCTCTGTGGCTTCTTCTGCTGGGCAGAACAATCCCTGATGGAGTACTTTTTGAAGGATGCCCTGGCTGGAAAAAATTTTGGCCATGAGGTCAACCAGCTGGGTATAAAGGAGATGACCTGATGACCCTGCATCCTAGTCCCCCAGCCACCAGGTCAAATCAGTTCTCCCTAAAGCGGGGAGACAGCCAACAAAGACTGACTACCTCCTCTGGTCCCAGGCTCTGTCAGCCATGAGGTCAGGCTGGGACTTTGGAGAGGGGAGGAAAGGGAGTGGCCCAACTCACCACCTGCTAGGGCTACCCTGCCCATCTTCCCTGGGGAGCCCAAGGAAGGAAGCACCCTCCACCATGTAGTGCGGGCACCTTTCCCATCCTGCTTGAGGACCCCACCTGGGAAAAGAGACAACATATTGCATGAAAGGTTGACTTTCAAAAGATCACAGCAAGGTAGCTGCTCTGCTACACATGAAACCCTGACTGAGAATCAGGGTGATTTAATGCCAGGTTCCCCAAGAACATGCATTGCACTATGGGTGAGAGGTGGTTCCCTTCTGTCCATTCTCCAGTCCCAACGCAAATGGCTCTCCACACCAGGCCTTCCTCCTTGGAGAGGACAGCCATCTATCTGGTGCCAACCGAGTCTCCACCGTATTTTGTATCATTATGTTCAGGTGGATTCTGATTTAGGGGAATTCAGGCATAATACCACAGGTGGTAGCTTCACCCTATTGGCTTCTCAGCCAAAACATACACCAAATGTTGGTGGTTCCTCTTGTACTAAGCATGATTACTACTGAAACAATGCATCATCAGTAGGGTAAAATTAACCTGTCTCATGATGGTCTAAATTCGGTGCACATTCCCTATTAGTGGGTGAGCAATCCAATGCTTGGTGAAGGCTGCTTCTCAATAACAGGAAGACCCAACATCGAAGAATCAAAAAGCGACATTGCTATGAACTCTTGGCTACCACAAGCCAATCATCCCTGTGGTAACTTTTCTGACACCTTTTCTAAAACCCCAAAAGTCACAACGTTCATGAGGCCTGGCTTTCAAGGTCTATATTCATACTGAAAATCAAGATCAAGTGAGCTTTTACCATTCTGCTCCTCTGGTAACCTTTGAAAGGGTTGCCACAGTGGCTTGCTGGCCTGCCACAGTGGCTTGTTGGCCTATAAAGAGCTAGGTCACTCTGCTAGCATCCTAGTTTACAGGTGTGGTCCAGGGAGTATACTGGGGTCCCGATGCGATGGCTGCACAAGACTACCCTTGACTTAAGGTGGCCATCCTAGACACCTTTGATATTTTCTCTGAGATGTACTGCCAGCGATTTGAATGGGAAAAGTTCACACCCAGGACACAACCTTGGGTGGTGGCCCAGCACCTAAAAGAACATTGTTGGCAGTGCCTTCTACCTGATGAAAAGACAGGAGCCCAAGTAGTAGAAAGAATTGTCCTAAAACAGTTCACACAGATTCGCCCAGGTTGAGGACTGGAGTGGGTGATGTGCCACCTCCTAAAACTCTCTCTGAGGCATAACCTTGGGTCAGAATTACCAGAACCCCATGAGGCCCAGGCAGAGATGCCTTGGGCTGGTCCAGTCCTGCTTCAATCGACCCAGGTGACAGAAGGCAGTGTGAGAAGGTGGGGGGGAAGGAGGGGAAGGGCTAGAAGGGCAGCTGCAGAGGCTCAGGAGCGAGCAAACAGAGCTGTAAGCAGAGGAGTTTGAGTGGGAGTTTGCAAGGAGAGTTTGAGGGGAAGTCTAAGAGAGCCAGGCTAGTGGTGGTCTGGTAGTGTTCTGGTGCTCGATGGGGGTTTGTGTTGCTGTGGGCGGTGGTGTTTTGGTTTGGTTTGTGTTTCCCAGATTAACAGGACTTAGGTGAGAAGGCTATGACAGATACAGAGGCAGCAGTGGTTGTGACCCAAGCAGTGGAAGACACAATGAAGATGACTGGATGTGGAAGCTGCAGAATGTACATGATCCTGAAGGGGGTACCTGAAAAGAGTACCGCCAGATAGACCTGCATGAACTGCCGCCTGATAGAGCTGATGGAGGAAAAGATTCGAGGACTGGAGATGCAGGTGGAAACTCTGGTTGAGTTTAGAAGGGGGTTAGAGTGGATGATGGAGCAAAGACATGAGGCGGCTGAAAGGAAAAGCTCAGACTTGCAGATGGAAGCAGGACCAAAGAACTCTGAAGGGAGACTGCTGGGTGAGGAAAGTGGACAGTGGAAGCATGTAACTAAGAGAACCAGGCAGAGGAAAAGACGGGCCAGTGAAGGAGAAATAGAACTCAGGAACAGGTTTGCAGAGTTGGAAAATGAAGAAGGGGCACAGCAGGTGGTCACTTAAGGTGAGAGGGCAAGGAAGAAGAGAAAAGCAGCTAGTCCTATAGGAAGAGGGGAAGAGTTAATGGAGACAACAACACCAAATATGAGCCCCAGGAGGATACGGGATGGGTTGCGGAGGATTGCAGAGGGCAATAGGAATCAAGAGGACTTGCAGCCAGAGGGAACAGGGGATAGACCGGAGAATCGCACCATCACCAGGAAAAGGCAGGTCTACATGACTGGGGACTCCTTACTGAGAAGGATAGACAGGCCTGTAACCAGAGCTGATCCAGAGAACAGAAGGGTGTGCTGTCTGCCGGGTGCTAAGATATGGGATGTGGACCAGAGGCTGAAAAGAATCCTAATGGGAATGGGAAAGAATCCACTGTTTGTGCTATGTGGGAACAAATGATACGTCTAGAGTCTCACTGGAATGTATCAAGGGATACTATGCCAGGCTGGGGAAGACACTTAAGGAAATCAAAGCTCAGGTGATCTTCAGTGGAATTCTGCCTATTCCTAGAGAAGGGTAATAAAGGTATGACAAGCAGGGGCAGCTCCAGGCATTTTGCCGCCCCAAGCACGGCAGGCAGGTTGCTTTCGGTGGCTTGCCTGCGGAGGGTCCGCTGGTCCCGCGGCTTCGGCAGACCTCCCGCAGGCAAGCTGCCGAAGGCAACCTGCCTGCGCCCTCGTGGCGCGCGGCAGAGTGCCCCGCAGCTTGCCACCCACAAGCATGCGCTTGGCGTGCTGGGCCTGGATCGCCCCTGGTGACAAGATTATGATGATCAACAGATGGCTCAGGCAGTGGTGCTGTAAGGAGGGCTTGAGTATGGCCACTGGGAGCATTTATGACTAAGGACCATTCTCTCGGGATGGACTCATGAGTAGGGAGGGAAATAGATGTCTAGGATGGAGCTGGCACAAACTGATTAAGAGTGCTTTTAAACTAGGAATTGGGGAAGATGGTTGCGAGATATGCAGGTAATCTCACGCCAGATTTTAACATGAGCGGAAGAAAACGAAATAAGAAAGGATACAACCGTGGGTAGGAAAAACGACATAAGGAGGAAGGGTAGGTGTAGATACCAGTCTAATAGGTGAACTGCAGTAGAATGTCTGGGCCTAATTGAGTAAATAGAATGTTGAGAGAAGTCAAACAGCAAAAATAAGATGTCTGTACACTAATGCAAGGAGCGTAGGTAACAAAGGAGGAACTAGAGGTATTGGTGTAGGAAGTGAACCGGATATTATAGGGATAACAGAAACATGGTGGAATAGTAGTCATGACTGGAGTATAGGTATTGAAGGTATGTGCTGTTTGGAAAGGTAGAATAAAGGCAAAGGTGGTGGTACATTGTATATAATGATGAGGTAGACTGTACAGAAAGAAGAAAGATGGAATGGATAAGACAGAGTCTGTCTGGGCAAAAATCACATTGGGAAGAAAGCTACTGGAGCCTCCTCTGGGATAGTGCTTGGGGTGTGCTATAGACCGCCAGGATCTGATTTGGACATGGATAGAAGCCTTAATGTTTTTAATGAAGTAAATACTAAGGGAATTGTGAAATCATGGAGACTTTAACTTCCAAATATAGACTGGAGACAATGCTAGTAGTAATAATAGGGCCTCCGATTTTTCTGGATGTGATAACTGATGGATTCCTTCACAAGTAGTTGCTGAACCAACAATAGGGAATTCCACTTTAGATTTCGGTTTTTGGTGAGTAGTTAGGACTCATAGAAAGAAATGGTGTAGGGACAACCTTGGTTCGAGTGGATCAGAGCTAATTCAGTTCAAACTAGATGGAAGGATAAACAAAAATAAATCCGTGATTAGAGTTTTTTGATGCCAAAAGGGCTAACTTCAAAAAATAAGGAAATTAGTTAAGGAAGTGGATTGGACTGAAAGAACTTGTGGGATCTAAAGGCAGAGGAGGCCTGGAATTTACTTCCAAGTCAAGGTGCAGAAACTATCAGAAGCCTGCATCCCAAGATGGCGGAAAAACTATAGCAAGTTGTAGCCAAGCTGATAGCAAGCATCTCAGCGAGTGATAAGAAAAAGCAGAAAGCCTACAAGCAGTGGAAAATGGGAGGATCAGCAAGGAAAGCTACCTCATGGTACAACATGTAGTGGATAAAGGAGTAACAGGCAAATGCCATGTAGAAGTTGGACTTGCAAAGGAATTAAACAACACGTAAAGGTCTAATAGCATATAATAAGAAGAAAAACGAAAGAAGAAGTGGGACGCAAGATGGAGTGGAGGTAAGGATAATCTAGGCATGGCCCAATATCTAAAAATACTTTGCCTCAGTCTTTAATAAGGCTAATGAGGAGCTTAGGGATAATGGTAGGATGACAAATGGGAATGAGGTTATGGAGGTAGATATTACCACATCCGAGGTAGAAGCCAAACTCGAACAGCTTAATGCGACTAAATCGGGAGGCCCAGATAATCTTCATCTAAGAATATTAAAGGAACTGGCCCATGAAATTGCAAGCCCATTAGCAAGAATTTTTAATGAATCTGTTAACTCAGTGGTTGTACCATATGACTGGAGAATTGCTAACATAGTTCCTATTTTTAAGAAAGGGAAAAAAGGTGATCCAGGTAACTAGGTCTGTAAGTTTGACATCTGTAGTATGCAAGGTCTTTGAAAAAATTTTGAAGGAGAAAGTAATTAAGGACATTGAGGTCGATGGTAATTGGAACAAAATACAACATGGTTTTACAAAAGGTAGATCATGCCAAACCAACCTGATCTCCTCTTTGAGAAGGTAACAGATTTTTTAGACAAAGAAACACAGTAAGGACTTTGATACAGTTCCATATGGGGAATTATTAGTCAAATCAGAAAAGATGGGGATCAGTATGAAAATTGAAAGATGGATAAGGAACTGGTTAAAGGGGAGAATACAACGGGTCATACTGAAAGGTGAACTGTCAGGCTGGAGGGAGGTTACTAGTGGAGTTCCTCAGGGATCGTTTTGGGACCAATCTTATTTGATCTTTTTATTACTGACCTTGGCATAAAAAGTGGGGATGTGCTAATAAAGTTTGTGGATGACACAAAGCTGGGAGGTATTGCTGACACACAGAAGGACTGAGATATCATAAAGGAAGATCCTGATGACCTTGTAAATGGAATAATAGTAATAGGATGAAATTTAATAGTGAAAAGTGCAAGGTCATGCATTTAGGGATTAATAACAAGAATTTTGGTTATAAATTGGGGGTGCGTCAGTTGGAAGTAACAGAGGAGGAGGAAGACCTCGGAGTATTGGTTGATCACAGAATGACTATGAACTGCCAATGTGATACGGCTGTTAAAAAAGCTGATGCGGTTTTAGGATGCATCAGGCGAGGTATTTCCAGTAGAGATAAGGAGGTGTTACTACCGTTATACAAGGCATTGGTGAGACC
>NC_133770.1:122568105-122591306 GCF_003597395.2 Chelonoidis abingdonii
AGACATAGGTTAGGGGTTTGTTCCAGGAGTGGGTGGGTGAGATTCTGTGCCCTGCGTTGTGCAGGAGGTCAGACTAGATGATCATAATGGTCCCTTCTGATCTTAAAGTCTATGAGTCTATAAGGGCAGGGCTATTTGGGCCCAGCAAGCATAGAGCTAATAAGAGTGGCAGATGAGCAAGCATCTCTGCCAGGACAAGAGTTTAAGAGGTGCGGGGAATGGGGGGGGGGGTCAGCCCCTCCCTGAAGCCGGTGAGAGCTGCAGGAGACCAGACGGGCTCCTCTGCTTCTCCCCTCCCGCCTGGGATAGGGGATTGTTTCACATGCAAGGAGCTAGGACACTTCTACCGCAACTGCTCAAACATGGACTGCCTCTATGGCTGGGTACAGGTAGCTGAATCTAGGGCCTGTAAGAGGGAATCAATGAAATTATTAGTGACCATACAATGGTATGGAGGTGCAAGGACTAATAGACTTGGGGTGCTGCCAGATGCCGGTGAGGACAAATTTGGCAGGGCCTGAAACAGTTCGCACAGGCACCGTCTATTTGCAATGCACTCATGGGGGTGTGTGCCTTTACCCCATGAGGAAGGTGACTCTGAAGGTGCAAAACATGTGTGTGGGTTGTTCCAAACCTCGTGTATCTGGTGATAATCAGGTGAGATTGGAAGTTTTTTAGAGACCTGATGAGGCTCGAGAATGGGCAGCACCTGGGAGGGACCAACAGTGATGCTGGAGATGAAGAGATGGCAGAGCCACAAGCCACATGTAGGAAATGGTACAGAAAAAACTGCAAGGTATGTTAAACCTCAGAGTGGTAGAGAAGTCACATACTGAGTGGCAAAGTTCTATTGGTTTGGTGCCTAAATGGGATGGGTGAACCAGATTCTGCATAAACTTCTGGAAGGTTGATGTGGTGTCCAAATTCCACACTTACCTGATGCAAAGCGTTGATGAATTGTTAGAGAGATTATGGGCAATCAGGTATCTCACCACCCTCAACCTAACCAGGGATCCCTTTGACCCTGGAATCCCAAGAAAAAAACAGCCTTCTATATGTCATTTGGCTTGTACCACTTTAAAACTGTGCCGTTTGGTCTATATGGTGCAGCAGCCCCTTTCCAAAGGCTGATCAATCAGGTGCTCTGTCCTCATGACAAGTATGCAGCTGTGTACACTGATGACATCATCATCTATAGCAAGTCATGGAATGAGTATTTAAAACATGTTGCAGCGGTCTTGCAGGCCTTAAAGATAACACCCTCAAGTGCCTCCTAGCAAATTGAGAGGTGATGTACCTGGGGTATACAGTGGGGATGGTCTGCCAACATCCACTGGTGAGAAAGGTCCAAGCTCTAAAGAATGCTTTGAACCCACTATGAAGAGGCAGATAAACACTTCCTGGGACTGACGGGGTATTATAGGTGGTTTATTCCAGATTTTGTCATGACTGCGGCCTGAGTGATGGACCTGGTGAAAGATGCAGCCCCCAAGAAGTTCTAGTCATCTCTGAGCCTTCAAGAAACTGAAAGATTAACTGACTTGGGAACCTGTCCTGTTCCATCCGGATTTTTCTAAACCTTTTAGCCTTTAGATGGATGCCTCTGATGTCCGCCTGGAGGCTGTGTTTCCCCAAGACGTGGAAGGACAAGAACACCAGATCCTTTACCTCAGTTAAAAATTGTTTCCCCAGAAAGTGTCCTACTCAGTAATAGAGAAGGAGGCCTTGGAAGTAAAATGGGCCATTGAAACACTCAGCTATTACTTATGCAAATAACAACACCATCTTGTGATGCATCATGCACCCCTTCGGTGGCTGAATGCCATGAAAGATCATAACTCATGGATTATGCAGTGGTACTTCCCACAGCAGACATACAAGTTTGAGGTTCTATATCAAGCAGGATGTGACCATAAGAACATAGACTTCTTTTTCCAGAATTGAGGGGACCCTGGCTGCACAGACCGACCTTGAATCACCCAGACTGAGGGCAAGAGTGTGTGACAGGGTTTACAAACCCCACATTAAGGTTAAATGAGTCATGGAGCATTACTGGGCCATGAAGGGTCCCATCCCTCAGCAGCTGCTAGACTTGCTCCCTATGGAGACCTGCTTAAAAGGAAGCTCTAGCAGTCAGGCTTCAGGAGAGTGAAAGAGAGACTGGTTGTAAGAAGGCAGACAGGCTGTAGCTGCTAAGGCAGAGTGCTCTACAGGGGAAGGACACCCACGGAAACCTTGCTATGACATTTACTTCCTCTAGATAGTCAAGTTTGACTATTTTCTCGGTGCTCTGCCAGGGTCATGACTGAGCCTGGATGGGCCAATCCAAAGACCTCACTAAACGATCCAATCAGTAGTAGCAACAGATGGTGTATACAAAGGGCAGAGACTTAACTAATATAAGCTTATGACCCACACTTACTGGGAATTCCTCATACATAGGGAATAACTGCAATTCCCGATACCCATCATGAATGGGATTCAACAGGTTACCCGCACCTGTCAGTGTAGGACAGAGACATGCTGAGCCAGTGTAGTGTGCTAACAGCCCCAGTCATCTAAGGTCATCACAGACTTGTTATTGCTCAAGCTCAGGTGGCCATCCATCCTGTGACAACAGACTTTGCATGTAAGTGCGTGGGCCTCATGATTTTACTTTTTTCTGAAATCATGTCTTCAAGTGGCTTCTTTTATGTTTCTGGTAGGGGTCCGTATAACTTTCTGTGTTTCTATTTGTTATCTCATTGTACTTGATGTTCATAGGGGCCCTTTCTGTATCTGTAAAATTCGTAAAACTTCTTTGCTATGTAAAACCTCTATATGCATTTACATTTGCTCAAAAACTGTCATGCAATTTCTCCCTAGATTTTTTAAGACATTAACCCTGTTAGCCTTTGTATGAAGGGAATGCAGGTGAAGGAAAGCGCTGGAAGAAGAAAATACATGTTTTAGCCAAATACAGGCTATATTTTAATCACACAAAAGTTATTGGGCTTAATACGGAGTAACTGGATGAAATGCAATGGCTTATGATATAAAGGAGGCCAGACTAGGTGATATAACAGTCTTTTCTGGTCTTCAGTTCTATGAATCTAAAACCAACAAATTACATGAAGTGGATGGGAATAACTTCCTGGTCCAGGGTGATAAATACAATGAAGATGGCAAAGATATCTAAAGTGAAATTAGTAACTGATCTGAGGACCAGTACTAGATCTATGCACCACTTAAATTCCAATTAAACCCTCAAAGTAGGACATAAATCATGCAATGGCTGAGAACTGACCATCTGGACAGGGTTCAATTTCATCCTTAGTGAGAAAATAAAACACCCTATATGTCTCTCTTATCCCCTGAGATAGGGTAGGCTGATAGATGAAATGACATGATTACAAAAATGTTCTTCAAAGCTGTTTTCTGATGCTATGTCCTGTTCTGGCCAGCAAGTGGTAGCAAAGAGCTGCCTCCAAGAAGCTTGTACTTTATGGGCCTGACAAGCAAAATATCTTTCTTATTTGCAACTGAAATGAAAGCAAATTCTAATGTTTATTTATGTAATTAAAATACATCTGTCTCTCTGAGCACACACCACTGAAATTAAAATTAACAACTGTTACCAATCTGGCTTGAAGCAAACCAACACCACCATCCTCATTTTGGGATTAATTCTATCTGATTACAGGCTCCATTTAAGAAAAAACAGAATACAAATGTATCTTGCACTGTGCCAAACTCAGGGAGCAAATTGCCAAACTCAGGGAGCAAATTCTAGACCCGAGTGTTCTTCAGGAAGAATACTCTGGCACCCTCTGCCAGGGTTGAATTTAGGGACCGACAGCAAAAGTTTTCCAGTGGAACTGCCACTCTGAGGCATAAAACAAAAAGGTGGCCTCCAAGATAAGCAGGAGCCAGGCCAATGAAAGTTTTACAGATGATAACTAACACTTTTAATTCCACCTCAGATCAGACTGGGAGACTTTATAGAGCACACGTGTTATCTGTTCAAGTCAGCCTGCCAAATTAAAGTTGGGCAGCAACATTCTGCACTGATCACATTTTTCAAAATCAGGAGCCTACAGTTTGGCTCCTAAAACCTTAGTTTTATTTCTTTATCGTGACTAAAGCTCCTAGGCACTACGATAATACAAATAAATACAGGAGAAGAAGAAAGTTGCCCTGGTTTAGATAAAGGTGTGATTTAAACGGAGTTGTTTAGTTATTTTGTTTTAAATCAGGTTTATTTTGGTTTTGTTTAAGTCAATGTGTAATCAGTGTATGCTAAACTGAAATAAGTCACTCTTATACTGCAAGCAGAGTTTCAACACATCCTTTTGCATTTCTTTAGCTAATTTGGTTTTAAAAGCAAGTTACGTTAAACCAGAGGAACTTTCCCATGGACAAACTCTTAGTCTACTTTTCAACTTGACTCTGGAAATTCTTTGGAAATCTTTTTTACAGAGAGGAAAAAACATTACACATATAGGGTGAAGTCCTGGCATTATTGAAGTCAGTGGGAGTTTTTCCACTGACTTCTCTGGGGCCAGGATTTTATCCTTAGTTCATGTATGGAAGACCTTATTTAAGTGATGAGACAGGATCAGAATTTTCAGATGTTTTTGCAAGCTGTGTGGGTGTCATCCTATTAGACGGAATTGGAGAATTTTTCCCTGTCTAAGTCTGGAATGTTCTCCTGTGAGATTGTCCTCTCAGGGAAATACTACTAAGAGGTTGTCTTGAAAGAAACAGTCTCCTCAGGCTAGATTCACAAAGGTACTTGTGACACTGAGCATTGCTACGCCTAACTTTAGGTGCCCAGAAATCACAGGAACTACAAAGCCTGAGTTAGGCACATAGGCTCCTATACAATGAATGGGGGGATACAGGCTCCTTACGCTGCAATTCACAAAAGTCAGCATGCTACATGGCTTCTTGCTGAAAATAGATACTTGGTGGTGCCAAGCCAAGGGATGTGTGCTAAACCCTGTCTCTCTCTTGGAGACAGATGCCTAAATCCAGGCTGCAGGGAAGCATCTCCCTCTTCTTGGGATTAGGTGCCTATGCTGTTTTAGCAAAACATAGGGGGAGGGCAGCCCTCCATTATAACTTTTAGCAGCATGGTTAGGGTACCTACCTGGGATATGGGTTATCCCTGGTTCAAGTCTTCCCTCTGCCTGAAGTAGGAGAAGGGATTTGAACTAGGATCTGTCACTTTTGAGGTGAGTGCTATAACCACTGAATTACAGGACATTTTGCTGTGGGGCTTCCTCACTCTCTGCTGTTGAAGCTGTTCCATTTTGGATAAATAAATAAAAAATAAGGACATGGATCTCCCACCTCTCTGCTCTAACTACCAGGCTACAGAATCATTCTCACACTTACTCTCTTTCTCTCAGGTCCAATGAATATTTTAATTATTTAATTCACAGGGAAACAGCTTCAAAAAGAGACTGAGGAAGCCCAACCTCAGAATATCCCATACCCAAGTAGTTAGAGCCCTCACCAGAGAGGTGGAAGATCCCAGTCCACTTCCCTTCTCCCACTTAGGCAGAGGGAGGACTTGAACTAGAGGTCACCCAGATCACAGGTGAGTGCCTTAACCACTAGGCTAAAAGAGAATCCCCACTCACCCCATGGGACTTCAAGTTGCATGTTTTGTAACTTTCTCCTCACAGGCCTCATTGACACCTACATCACCCCTCTCCAGTCCATACAAAACGTATCTTTTAAGATCATCTTCCTTGCCCATCATTCTGACTACATCACTCCCCTCTTTTAATCCTGCAATAGCTCCCCCTTCTCTGCCACATCAAGTTTAATCCACTTACGGTTGTGTTCAAAGCCTTGCATAACTTTACTCCTCCCAAATTATCATCCCTTGTACTGTACCATATTGTCCCTTGTCCCCTCCATTCCTGCAGATGTTGCCAGCCTCAATAGTCCATTTGTCCCCTTATACAACACCCATTTCTCGCACAACTGTCTCCATGCTTTCTTCCAAGCAGCTCTTTCAGCACAGAATATTTACCTGGCTTGAATCTCTCTCATTCATTTTGACAACTACATAAATTACTGTGAAATGCCATAATCCCAGTGCCAACAGTATGCAGGTAATACCCAAGTCTACACATTATTCAAATCTGATGTTCACACCATCTTCCAAGTACATCAATGCCCTGATAGAATTTAGCACCTGATGTCTAGTATCTTCCACTTTGTATTCAATAAGGATATACTAAGAAGCAATTGTTCAGATAAAAAAAATCACTCTCAAGTCATGATCAAGCAAAGGATTAATCACGATGACAGAAATGTTTGATTTTGTACCCAATAGAAAACATCATGGGTGCTTTGCCTCATAAATAAGCTTTATCCTATCTTTTTCTTACATTTTTCCTTTAATTCCTTGAAATACAGTTTATTTCTATCTTTAGATTCAGAAAGACATGGAACCAAGATCTTAGGAAGCTAATTTCAGGAGCACTCGAGGCATATGTGAATTAATAATATAACAGTCAAAATCTGTAATTACACAGAATAGTGTGACATCTAAGTTGCATTTGTGCCTTAAACATAAATATCTTTTTCTTTAAAATGATCTATTTAGTTGTAGAGAAAAACAATGTCAAGTCACATTTTTACATGTATGTATCTAGACTGTTTATGGTTTATCATTGTACCTTTTCACCTCTTCAACACTAGGTCAGGATTTATTATACTTATGTCTTAGTCATTTTGGCAGAATAAAATTCCTTCACATTCTAACAAAAGAAGGAAATAGAATGAAGGAGTAAACAGAAAACTGCTCTTTCTACCATCTATGACTTTGCTGGAGAAACTCGTGCTCAGGGATTTCAACACAGCCGATAAAAATTTCTGAACATTTTAACAGTCTGTAAAAAATGGGTTACATTTGAGCTGTCCAAAAATATCTGTTGAAAAAGGAATTTTCAGTGCACAACAAGGCCAGTTGGCACCCTGTGTCTGGGGGTACGTCTACACTACGGGATTATTCCGATTTTACATAAACCAGTTTTGTAAAATAGATTGTATAAAGTCGAGTGCATGTGGCCACACTAAGCACATTAATTCGGCAGTGTGTGTCCATGTACCAAGGCTAGTGTCGATTTCCTGAGCGTTGCACTGTGGATAGCTATTCCATAGCTATCCCATAGTTTCAGCAGTCTCCCCCACCCCTTGGAATTCTGGATTGAGATCCCAGTGCCTGATGGGGCAAAAAACATTGTCGTGGGTGGTTCTGGGTACAGCCTCACCCCTCCCTCCGTGAAAGCAGCAGACAACCATTTTGTGCCTTTTTTCCTGGGTGAACTGTGCAAACGCCATAGCACAGCAAGCATGGACCCTGCTCAGCTCAAGACCACAGTCGTGACGTTGTAAACACCTCGTACATTCTTGTGCAGTTTATGCTGAACCAGGACCTGCAAAACTAGGTGAGGAGGAGGCGGCTATGGCAGCGCAGCAACGAGAGTGATGAGGACATGGACACAGAATTCTCTCAAACCGTGGGCCCCTGAGCTTTGGAGATCCCGATGGTAATGGGGCAGGTTCCAGCCATTGAATGCCAATTTTGGACCCGAGAAATAAGCACAGACTGGTGGGACCGCATAGTTTTGCAGGTTTGGGATGATTCCCAGTGGCTGCGAAACTTTCGCATGTGTAAGGGCACTTTCATGGAACTTTGTGACTTGCTTTCCCCTGCCTCTGTAAACATACCAGAATACAAGATGAGAGCAGCCTCCACAGTTGAAAGGAGGGCGATAGCTTCTGGAAGCTTTGCAACGCCAGGATTCAGCTTACCGGTCAGTCATGGGAATCATATTTGGAGTGGGAATAATCTACGTAGGGGCTTCTGTATGATTGCAATAGCCAAAGCACCATTAAGCTGCTGCTACCGAAGGTTGTGACTCTGTGAAATGTGCCAGTGTCATAGTGGATATGGCTTTGCTGCAATGGATTCCCTAACTGTGTGGGGGCTGAATGGAAACCCATATCCCTATCTTGGCACCGCGAGCACCAGGCACCCAGTATATAAATCCGCAAGGGTCGTACTTTCCATGTGCTCTGCAAGACTGGTGATCACAAGGACGTTTTCCAACATCCACGTGGGATGGCCGGGAAGGTTCATGACGCTCGCATCTTCAGACACTACTCTGTTTTAAACAGCTCCAGCAAGGGATTAACTTCCAGACAGAAATAACAATTGAGGATGTTTGAAATGTCTGTAGTTATCCTGGGGGACCACGTCCTACCCCTTGATGCCATGGCTCATGAAGCCATACACAGCAGCTGGACAGTAGTCAGGAGTTGTTCAACTAACGGCTGAGCAAGTGCAGAATGGTGGTAGAATTGCATTGGCTCGTTAAAGGTGCGTGGTGCACATTACTGACTCACTTTGACCTCAGCCAATCAATGTCATTGTTTATTGCTGCTTGCTGTGTGCTCACAATCTCTGTGAGTAAGGGGAGACCTTCATGGCAGGGTGGGGGCTGAGGCAAATTCATCCGTGGCTCCGCTGATTATGTGCTGCCAGATACAAGGACGATTAGAGGAGCACATCCAGGAACCGGTTGCGCATCAGAGGAAGCTTTGAAAACAAGTTTCATCATGGGCCAGGGTATGGTGTGACTGCTGTGTTTTGTTTCCCTCATGACCTTTGTTTAATTTTTTTCATTAACTTTCTTTTTCTTTTTCTCTTTTATTTGTATCCCCCCTTGATTGACTCATTCCCTGTAAGCAACCCACCTTCCACTTCGATTCCAGCTTGCATTATAAGTAAATAAACTCACTTATCATATTTTTAAAAATCATGTATTCTTATTCTTCTTTAAAAAGAGGAGGAGAAACTGACAAGGTAGCCAGGTGTGTTTGGGGAGGATAGAAGGAATGGAAAAGCCACTTAAAAAATTTCAATATAGACATGGCCTTTTGTTGGCTCTACCAAGGTGGTGTGATGTGGGCGGGTGCACAAAGCCTTTCCCCTCTACGTAGTTCTTACATGTGTGGTGATTGGAGGATATGATTACTATTGGTGATGGAGGTGAGGGTGGGTTACACAGGGCTCTAGCGCACACTTTGTATTCCTTCTGTGTCTGAAGCTCCACCCGAACGCGGGTATGTCAGTTGTTGCACGCAGCAGCCTCCAGCGTTGCTCATGTTCTCCTCAGATCTTCTTGCTCCACCTTTCATCTCTGAGCGTCCCTCTGTCCTCTACAATTCACTGCATCTTTCTGTAAGTTTTGATACCACATCCTTCAGTCACTCAGTATGTGAAGTGCGCTCTTTTATTGCAGTCACTTTCCATGATTTCAGAGAACATTTTGTTCGCGTTCTTTTTTCTTCCACCACCTTTATCTATAATAGCTTCGGGTGGCATAGTGAGGCTTGAAAAATTTGCGCTGCATTGAGAAGGAAAAAAAAAGGGATCGAGAAGTATTAAAAAGTATACATTTTTACAGAACAATGGTTTATACTCTTCACAGGAACAACATCTATTCACCCTTACATAGACTATTATTTCATACATTAGGTCGCATTTTGCATCTTAATATTTGAGTTGCCTGTGCTCTGGTGTTAGAGATCCTCACAGACGCAGGTTCTGTGGCAGCAGAATTCAGCTTGCAGGTGTCCATGGTAAGCCTTTGTCTTTTGCTCTGCAGTCTTCATATTTACATAGTGCCCTCTTTCCACATATACCATGCAAATCCGTTTCAGTGCGTTCTCCTGTTAACTGCATGCAGCATATACCTACCCCCTCATTCCATCTCTGGGATATCACTTATCCCCTCCCCCACCGCTAGCCTGGCTTAACTTCATTGGAAGATTACATCTGCTAAACACCCTCCCTTCCGACGCCCCTCTCCCCTCCACCTTGCATAGCTGGTATGTCAGGAATGATCCCACGTTCAGGGGTAGGCGAGAACGTGAAAAAATGGCTCAGCCTAATCTCTCCCTTTCTTCGCTTTTCCCGGGTGTACTGGTTTCCTGTACCCTCGCCATAGGAAGATTTCTTATAACACAGCATAAGGCGTTAGCCCTAGAGGAATTTGGCCATCTTCTGTCCCCTTAAAATTAATTTCCTGAATATTTCGCTAGGTTTCATATAGATATCTCACTCTCTGAGAATAACAGCGAGTAAAGAACAAGATGTTGCTGATCCAGCAATCACCGGACCAATACGCACTAGCTTTGTCATGCAATATTACCGATTACTTGCTACATGCATGGGCATGGTCAATGTCCTACATCGGAGACGGAATAGCTGCCCTGCCCAAGCACTTCTGCAAAAGGCTTTTGAGTACCTGTAGGAAGGCTCCATGTAGATGTCCGAGGATTCTGCTTCCATTCCCCAGACTGTTTAACAACGTTTTCAATAACTGTATGGCCGCGAAGCATCCGAAGTCCTCAGGGGCAAATATCTTTTGTTTATTTTTTTTGTATTAATTTTTTTTTGGTTTTTTTTATTTTTTTTTTTATGTGTTTTTTTATTTTAATATTTATTTTGCTTTTGTTTTTTTTCATTATTAAAGACGCTTGCTTTTAAACCATGTTATTTTTTCACAAAGTACACTCACCAGAGGTCGCTTCCATGGCTTCATTGTCTGGGCTAGTGGCTTGGGAGGGCTGGGAGGGTAATTCCGTCTGGGTAAGAAAAAGCTTCTGGCTGTTGGCGAGAACGGAGTGCTGTGTGCTCTCTGCAAGCTCATCCTCCTCTTCCTCCTCCTCATCTTCCCCGTCCGCAGAATCCTCAGCCATGGCTGAGATTACCACCCCCACCTCTAAATCCACGGACAGGGGTGGGGAACTGGTGGCGGACCCCCCTAGAATTGCATGCAACTCAGCGTAGAAGAGGCATGTTTTCGACCCTGCCCCCGACCTTCCATTTGCTTCTTTGGTTTTCTGGTAGGCTTGTCTGAGCTCCTTAACTTTCACACGGCACTGTACTGAGTTTCTGGTGTGGCCTCTCTGTATCACGGCCTTGGAAATTTTTTTAAATGTTTTTTCATTTCGTCTTTTGGAACAGAGTTCTGTTAGCATGGAATCCTCTCCCCATACAGCGATCAGATCCAGTACCTCCCCTGTGGTCCATGCTGAAGCTCTTTTTCGATTCTCAGGAGACTGCATTGCTACCTGTGCTGATGAGCTCTGCGTGGTCACCTGTGCTGGTGAGCACTCCACGCTGGCCAAACAGGAAATGAAATTCAAAAGTTCGCGGGGCTTTTCCAGTCTACCTGGCTAGTGCATCCGAGTTCAGATGGCTTTCCAGAGCAGTCACAATGGTGCACTGTGGGATACTGCCTGGAGGCCAATACCGTCGATTTGCGGCCACACTAACCTTAATCCGACATTGCAATATCGATTTCAGCGCTACTCCTCTTGTCGGGGAGGAGTACAGAAACCGGTTTAAAGAGCCCTTTATATCGATATAAAGGGCCTTGTTGTGTGGATGGGTGCAGGGTTAAATCGGTTTAATGCTGCTAAATTCAGTTTAAACGCGTAGTGTAGACCAGGCCTGGCAGAAACTCTGTTCCCCTAGTACTTTCCAATGTAGGAAGCAACCCCGCACTACTTTATGACTAGCCCAAGGTGTGGGACTGAGGAGAGGAATCTGAGGAGCACAGAAAGCTGCAGGATCCTGCATCTGACCCACTCCTTATTATGGCTACAGATAAAGTAGAGGACAGCATCTTTAATAATATCAGTAATTTACTGACATTGTTCAAGAAGCTATCAATGTGCTGGGGCACATTACTGTCAAAAGCTCCTGTCAAAAAGAGACTGATGAGATAAGATATTGATAACATAATAATGATGATATCACAGGGATAACAATGTTATGGTTTAACCCTTTCCCTTCTAGGGTCTGACCTAATCCCTTCCATCTCCTAATCCCAAATGGAAAGCCCACCTAGGGAGGGATTTGGTGCCAGACCAAGAAACGCTAAACCAGTGACTGATAAGTAGCACCTCTCCTAGAAATGATAAAGAAACACATCAGCTAAAAGCTATGAAAAAGTGAAAAAGAGAGATGTGTTGAAA
The DNA here is from genome assembly GCF_003597395.2 of Chelonoidis abingdonii. Lineage (NCBI taxonomy): Eukaryota > Metazoa > Chordata > Testudines > Testudinidae > Chelonoidis > Chelonoidis abingdonii. The sequence goes on from NC_133770.1 coordinate 122,580,160, forward strand.
AATATATGCAAAGTGACCATTAAAGGGAAGAAATGGATATTTGTAAAAATAAAATATTTTTTTAAAAAGCCCTGTTAGAATCTAGGTGTTAACAAAACACCCAACGTGCTTTCCTCCATGAATAATTGGAGGCATTTGTCACAAACCCATATGACCATTCAAAGGATCTACTTACCTATTGTGGGAAATAACTAGGATTTGGTGTCAGGCCCAGAACCACTAAAACAATGACTGATTAGTAGCATCGCCTCTAGACATGATAAAGAAACATGGCTAAAAGCATGAAAAAGGCTAAAATGTAAAAAGAGAGAGTATTGCTATAAAATATGTGCAAAGACACCTCTTAAGGAAAAATAGCTATTTGTTTAAAAAGAAAAAGTCTGTTAGAATCTAGGTGTTAACCAAATCACATATATGGGTACGTCAACACCACAAATGAAGGTATGACTGTAGCACAGGCTACGCTAGCTTTCAGCTAGCTAACACTGGTAACAACAGTTGTATAGCTGTTGTGGCATGGACCCTGGCATGGGCCAGCCACCCAAGTATGTACCCAGAGTCCCCAGTGGGCTGGCACTGGGGCAGCTTGCCCATGTGGCATGCCAGGCACTGCTATTGTTACCTGTGTTAGTTACATTAAAGTTAGTGCAGGTGTGCTACAATCAGACTTTAATTTGCTGTGTAGGTGAGTGTATTAATTTGAGGAGGATCTGACCAAGATGCTACAAGTCCCCCAAGATTCTCCTTAGCTAGCGATAAAAGGAAGGTAATAGAATTTGATATATGACCCATAACTATAACCCAATGACTGATATGTAACACTATCTGTAGAAAGGATGAAGAACTGAGTTATAATAATGAGAGAAGTTAAAATGTAAAAGAGGAGAGGTGTTTTAAAATACTTGCAAACAGACCTGTTTATCAAAAAGAGATGTTTATAAATCTGTTAGCAAAAACACCTAAATGTGTTTTGCATAAGAATAAGTGAACAGAAAATCATTTTATACAAAATCTGTGATATAAATTATATATTTTTATAACACATTTCTTGGTAGAAAGCATATATGAATTTTTAAATTTAAAGATAAAGGACCAAATTTATAAAGGTATTTAGACACCTAGAGATGCAGGTAGGCATCTGGTGGGAGTTTTAAAAGCCCCTAGATGCTTAACCCCCTCTGAAATCAATGGGAATTCGGTGCTTAACTTGATCAGGTGCTTTAGAAAACCCCTCTTGGCACCTATCTGCATCTTTAGGCATGTAAAGTTCTTTACAAATCTGACCCTCACAAAATTGTTGATACCCTATGTAAGTATCAAGAGCAAGAAAGCAAATACCAAAGGTAAGGGAATACCGCAAAGCTGAAACATTATAGGCTATGATTTTGTAAAATTTCTGTCATTTAATTTTTAAAAGTTAATTCATCCCATTTGATCCCTCTTTCCTCAACTAGATCAATTTTTAATCTAGCACAGGCCATAACTCACCCCATTTCTCTTGATAGTTTTATTTTGGTTCCGTAGAGGATATATGTTTTTGCAACCAAAGTGATAAAATACATTTATTGGGTGCAACCACAAAAATTTTAAACAGATGTCTGTCTTTAACTTTAGAGACATTAGGGTGTGTTCCTAAAACTGTGCCCATAGGAATTTGGGATAATGTGGGCCCTAGAATAATTCTTGCATCCATTTTCTAATGTTAGACCAATAGTTATACCTAATTTCAAAGCCAGTAATAACCCCTTATAACAATAATGAATGGAGAAAATACTTGTAATGTATTTACAGCTTAAATCATTAAAATTAAAACCAAGCAAAAGCAGGAAAAATTAATTTTTTTTAATTCTTAAAAAGTTTAAAGTTTTAAATTTCAGTATTTCTTAGGAGTTTGGAACAGTTGAAATTCTTAAATTCTTAAAAGGGTAGATAAAAATCACTAAGGGTATGTCTACAGCTGGGAGGTATAAGGGTACAGCAGTTGTGAGGTATATCTTCAAGGTGGCTGATTCAGTGACCATCAGGGTGCAGCTCTGTTGTAACACAGATACCTCTTTTAAATTCATTTTAAAACACAGAGAAAAGGTGATATAAACATTCTGATACACTAGTCACAAGGCTGCCACAGAAACCTCGCTACCAGTGAATCTGCTCTAAGCCACAGAAAAGCACCATTTGAACAAGCACAGTGCAGCTCATTAGCAGCTTGCTGGTAAAATCTCTGAACATTGCATTCGCAATCACCATGCTCCCCAGGCCTCCTGAGGCTCCCAAACAGAGCTGTGAGAATAAGAGATTTTTTTAGCTCTCTGGTAGTTCTGAAAAACTGGGGAAAAAAATAATTGGTCTGAAACAAAATCAATTTTTTCCAGAATTTTCAACACATTAAAAAAGTTGAAAATTTTTCAGTTTGGGTTGCACAAAACATTGTGTTTCAATTTTGGACACTTTAAACGTTTTGTAAATAAAAGCAAAGGAAATGAAGGATGAGATTCATAAAACTGAAGAGGAGAAAGTGCCTCCCCCACTCTGGAGCAGGGACTTGAACCCAAGCCTCCACCAGGATTGCCCTAACCACCAGGATATAAAGTATTCTGGGAGAGTTCTCTCTCAATCTGTCCTGTTGCAGTTGTTCCACTTTGTATTAATTGGAGCAGGACCCAGAACCAATGTATCCCCACTTCTTAGGTGGGGGCGTCAACCAATGACTATTCAAGTATTTTATGGCACCACCACCTCATCAGGTGTTCTGTGTGGGGTCTGATCTAGCAGATGTGCTCCAAGGCAGCCTCTGAGCATGCTCCCATAGGTAAGATTAGTGGTCATAGTTTGTGAATGCTGCTGAGGCCTAGGAGTAGGGTGACCAGACAGCAAGTGTGAAAAATCGGGAGGGGGGTGGGGGGTAATAGGAGTCTATATAAGAAAAAGACCCCAAAATCGGGACTGTCCCTATAAAATCGGGACATCTGGTCACCCTGCTTAGGAGCCAAGCAGCTTGGTGGTATCAGGATGCAGTCAGGAAAATTTAGGGGACTTTACCAGTGGAAACTTAGACACCTATAGGTTTAGACAGCAACATCAATAGCCTTACCCACTCAAAAGATGTACTGCAAGTCAAATGTTAATTAACAGTAATTCTACCAGCTGGCTAAGTGTGAGGGGGAAAAGGAACAAGCAATCAATATGGCTTCATGAGAGAATGCTCAAAAACATGACGATGGGAAGAAAGTCTAAGTGGAGGAACACATACAATGTCAGTTAAAGAATCAGGGGAAATAAGGGCCTAAAACAATAGACAGAATTAACTTAATACTAACAGAATGAGTAAAGGAGCATAAAAAGAACTTTTGAAACTATATCAGGGAAAATATTAGAGACAAGATGATATTATGTAAGTAGGGACATATAAATAATGATTATGCTAAAACAGATTAAAACTGTGGCATTCACTATCTTTCACAAGAGAAGTGAAGGTGGGATGGGTAAGAAATAATGAAAACTGACTGACAGATTTAAAACTACAGGTATAAGAATACTTGTAAAGCCTGAAAATTATATAGATACATATAATTATCAGACTTTACAAGTATTCCCATATAAAACAGATCTTGATGAACTGGGTCTTAATCCTGAGCCCTGGTCCCAATCCAGCAAAGCACTTAGGCACATGCTTAATTTTAAATAGCAAGTACATGTTTTCATGCTTTGCTGTAGCAGAACCAGATGGCTCAACAATCTGCAGCTCATGCCTCTAAAAGTGGTGATGGAACTTAATGATCCACTTACAGTTACATTTGAAAAATAAAAGGTAACTGAGGAAGACTGGGCAGCTGTGGTGGGGGCCTGTGGGGGCTTGGAGCTCCAGGATCCCCCACTGCCTGTGGCAGATGGGAAGTGCAGGGGGCTCCTGCTGCCCGTGGTGGCTCAGAGCTGCAGGGGGGCCTGCCACCTGGGAGCTGTGGGGGCTCCTGCTGCCTTGGTGGCCAGAAGCTGCTCAGCTTGGAGCCCCCTGCCACCCGCAGTGGCTGCAGGGCCGGTGCTTGCATTAGGCGACCCTAGGCGGTCGCCTAGGGTGCCAGGATTTGGGGGGCTGGCATTTTGTGCACTCCTCATGGGGCACACGGGAGCTTCCGGTTCCACTCCTGTCGCACCGCCGAAGAAGGACCTTCTGCCAACGTGCCGCAGAAAACAGCGGCAGGCAATTGAGCAGCTCAATGACTGCCGCTGTCGCCTGCAGGGCCGCCCAGAGGATTTCGGGGTCCTGGGGTCGTCGGCGGGGGGCCCCCACTTCGACCCCCCCACCGCCAAACTGCCCCGAAGACCCGCAGTGGGGCCCTCCCCCCACCGTCGAACTACCACTGAAGCGGGACCCGCCACTGAAATGGAGCCCGGTCTTCGGCAGTAATCCAACGGCGGGGGGCCCCTGCCGCGGGTCTTCGGGGCACTTCGGCGGTGGGTCCCGGAACGGAAGGGCCTCCCGCTGCCAAATTACCACTGAAGACCCAGCTGCACTTCGGCGGCAGGTCCCGCTTCGGCGGTAATTTGCCGGCGGGGGGTCCTTCCCCCCCAGAGCAGAAGGACCCCCCACCGGCGAAGACCAGGAGCAGAGGAAGCTCCGGGGCTTGGGCCCCGCAAGAGTTTTCCAAGGCCCCCAGAGTGAGTGAAGGACCCCGCTCCAGGGGCCCTGAAAAACTCTCGGGGTCCCCTGCAGGGCCCGGGGCCTGGGGCAAATTGCCCCTCTTGCCCCCCCCAGGTGGCCCTGGTCGCCTGCAGCATTTTGGCAGAGGGTTCTTCTTCGGCGGTGCGATGGGAGTGGAACTGGAAGCTCCCGCACACCCCATGGGGAGTGCACAAAATGCCGCCCCCCGAATTCTGATTAGGGTGCCAGAAACTCTGGCACCGCTCCTGGGTGGCTGGGTGCTTCAGGAGGCCCCCTGTCGCCTGTGGTGGCTCAGAGATCTGTGGTCTCCCACTGCCTGCAGCAACTGGGAGTTCCGAGGACCCTCACCATCTGCAGTGGCCAGGAGCTGCGGGGTCCCCTCACTGCCCACAACACCTCAGAGCTCTGGGGGGCTCCCACTGTCCACTGTGGCCAGAAGCTGCTCAGCAAGGAGCTCCCCACCGCCCATGGCATCTAGGAGCTGCAGGGTATCCCCACCACCTGCAGTGGCTCACAGCTTTGGGGGGCCCCCACTGCCTCAGGTGGTGGGAGGGACCCCACAACTCCCGCGGACAGTAGGGAGCATCTGTAGCTCCCAGTTACCACAGGCTGAACTCACAGAAGTCTCTGGAAGTTGCTACCTCCGTGACAAAATCATAGCCTTAGTAATGAGTCTTTTATAATATTGTGCTTTCCCTTCTGTTTGTTTGTATCCACCTGTTGTCTCATACTTAATTTGTAAGTCCTTCAGGGCAAGGACTGTCTCTTTAATAGGTATTTATACAGTGTCTAGCCAATGGGGCCATGGACCTTAACTATAATAATATAGTCTGGATTTTGGTATAGCATTTTTACAGTATCTCTATTTGTTTAGCTATGAGCACTGTCACATGAACAGAAAATTGTATGACATTCAGCAAAGTAGTCTGACAGATAAGAGCATATCAAATTGGGTGAACTTATCCAGATCAGCGTATCAATGTTAGGTTGCATCTTATTTAGGATCTTTATAACAGGGCCGCCCGGGGTGGGGGCAGGTGAGGCAATTTGCCCCAGGCCCCGGGCACCCCAGGGGCCTCCATGAGATTTTTCAGGGGCCCTCACAAGAATGAAGGACCCACTGCCAAAGACCCGAAGCGTCTTCCATTCCAGGTCTTCGGCAGCAATTCGGTGGTGGGGTCTCCTTCTGCTCTGGGACCCGCCGCTGAAGTGCCCCAAAGATCCGGAGTGGAAGGACCTCCCGCTGCTGAAGACCCCAGGCCCCCTGAATCCTCAGGGCGGCTCTGCTTTATAAATGAACTGGGGGAGGTGGTACTCAACAAATGGAGGAGGGTTTAGGGGAGGAGGTTGAACAGAAATTGGGAGGTATTCTAAACACTAGAGAGGACAGAAAACTAATACAAAGTAGAGATGTTAGAAAAAGAGGCAGGAAAAAATCAAATGATATACCCTACAGACAATGCAAGTTAGTTGATCTGGGACAGGGCATCCAAAACTCATAGACTCATAGACTCATAGGTCAGAAGGGACCAATATGATCATCTAGTCTGACCTCCTGCACAAGGCAGGCCACAAAACCCTACCCATACACATTTATAACAACCCCTAACCACTTCTATTCCAATGCTCTGGAATTGCACAATAGCTATTCTTCAATATAATACTGGATCTACTTTTCAATTTAAAACTTTTTATAGATAATCAGGGTTAAAACCACTGCCTTTATCTCTTGCAGTTGCGTGATACTGACTGAATGTGGTAGAGAAATGTGCGTTAGCCCTTATTATGCATATGAAAAGACCATGTATGGATTGCGCACAAATTCACCCAGTTAGACTGCTGTAAATCCTATAACATTTCCTGATCAGCTGGAGCTCTCCAATTTACTCCATCAAAGTGATGAGCGAATCTGTCTATCTTGGCAAAGGGAAAAGGGCCAGGTTTGTAGCTTCAGCTGAATGCATACTCGCCCAGCGTTAAGGGAATACTGTTATGTTCATCTCTAATAGTTATTTATCACCTTGTTCAAATAGTTTTACCATGGTAATTCTCTATTGAAATGTCTTGCTATTTAGGAAACAGATTCATCTTATCATCTAAAATAAGCAATTGTTCTTATATCTGAAAAATAATCCGGTGCATAAGTGTCTACCAATAGTCTAATTACCTTTCTTGGCAATTATTTGCTGTTTGCCCTACAGGAAAGAATATACTTAAATGATTTGCCATAGATCAAGAACGGTATTCAGTAGACACAGTCCTAGTTAGTTGTTCTTCTGCATCTACTTACTTATACAAAATCAATGATTGTCAACGAAGATAATTATGTGCTGGCTCTGAACTACCATGCTTTGCTTTCTTTCAACAGGATAATCTGCAGCAGAAAAAATAGCATAATCCAGTTGTGCACGTCTATAGATGAGATTAACCTAATTCAGCACAGCACATATGTTAGATGCTGTCAAATTGGAACCAAATTTATTGACATAGGTGCTCATTTTTCCCACTTCAGACGGTACTTTAGGGACGGAGACTAGTCCAGAATCCCTGAGTTCAACAGGTCAGTGAGTACATCTTGATTTTACTTGAATATCCAATAAATAAGTCGTTTGCGCACTTGATAGCCTCATTTTGATCAGGTTGTGCTGATGGCATGATGTTTCTAACCAGTATACCCGTATAACTACACTAGAAGAGCTGTCAGTGTTCGTCGTGACATAGAAATCCTTATATGTGGGAAACCGTTTTAAGCTGAGTCGGTTGCGTCTCTGGGGAATAATGCAAATGCAATCTATGCAATGTATCTACTTCAGTTTGGTAGCTTATTGTATACGATTTCCCTGTTTATCTAGTTTGCAAGTCAAGTACTGTGTGTAGAATTATTTTTGGCCTTATCTTCGTCGCTTTTAAATATTTTAAAATTGATTAGCACTATTTCTTTGGACTGAGAAAGGCCGGAGGATGACTTGTCAATTAAAGCTGGCTGGTATTTTTCTAAAGCTGCCCTTTTGAGTGTCAGTACTCAAAGTCCATGCCTTTCAATGAGTTTTGGATGATCCCTCTTTGTAGATGAACCTTTTGCATCCAGCTGTAGGAAATATAATTCTTTAGCAGTGCCTGGTTAATCAATAGGCGATGGGTATATACGTGTTAGTGTTTGTAGTTTGGATGTCTAAATTATAAGACTTAAGAAGAAGAGGTTTAAGTTTAGGGATACACGCAGGCTGAGCGTTAGAACAACAGTTATGTGCATTACAGGCGTGCAAGCTTCTAATGGTGATATTTATTCTCAAGTTTTCACTCATCATAGCGTGTCTTAGATCATTAGGGTCCTGCACTGGGTCTGCCGTGCAGACGTGTCTTTGTACTGTTGTTCGGTAGTCAGCATGTGACTGGTCAGAGTCAGTACGTTCTGCATCCCATCGTTGGTTGTAGAGTGGCTCGTGTTAGGTTATGTGTGTTGTGATAAGGGTGCGACTATAATCGCGTTGCTTCCTCGAGCGTTAAGTGTTGTATGCTCGTATTCCATATTGCTTTCCGGCCACCGCAAAGAGGTGTACAGCTAAAATATGACAACCTATACTCGAAATTATCCGACGATGTAAACAAACGTGTATACTTCTTGCGAAGGACAAGTGGATTTTGCAGAGGCAGGCTAGGGTATACACGATGAAGAGAGGATTGTGGCAAGAGATTGTGGCCACAAAGCTGGATGAATCGGGTGATCGGAAGAGATGACATTATATGGACTCATGGGTTGAGAGGAGAAGAGGCAGAGGGAGCTAAGACAACGGGACAAGTTTGTGGGGTTCTTAAGAGATGATAGTAAGGAAGGCGTTGAGATTTGGATCTCACAAGAAGCATAAGGAGAATCTATTTCAGTTTTACTGTAAGGTGAAATGGTTGGAGGGGTAGGCTCTGGATCTGCAGCAGAAAGAGAAAGTTCGAGACAGGTTCTCGCAGGCGATATGACTGGAGATTAAGGAGGAGGGTTCAGGCAGGGAATGGTTCCTCTGATTAGAGAGGTGAGACCATGGTCCTGCATTGTGGCGTAGATATATGACGGGCGATAGCACAGAAGAGGGGAAAGTGGATCGCTCTTTAAAAGCAGAAGAAGCATTGTAGAATGTTATGAGTGGTGCGTTGTTCTGGAAATCGCTTGTCTGTGAGAATTTCGAGATCTCATAATTTTGAGACGAATCTGTCCCTAGGTGGGAAGCAGTTAGGAGACACGCTCCTATACCCAGGGGAAAAACTCGGGTTTTAGAGGGGGATGGAGTTAGAGATGTAATGCCTTTAAGTTATTGTCATTCGGCTAACGCTAGTATAGTGCAAGTTATTATTATCTTTTCTACAAAAGTCTATTAGTGGAGCTTCAACTAGCATCCTTACTGTGCTTCTCACTTCTGCTTTAGTCTTTATAGAGGTCTCATAACACTGATGTCTTTTCAAAGGTTTTGTATCTTGTGTATCCTTAGTACTAACTAGATTATTTTTCTTTGGATGCAGGATTATCTTCTTTTTGCTAGTTATGTTATTACAGTGATTATCCCTTGTATTGTAAAGGCGCATAGGTGTGTTGATTGTGCCTGCATTGAGGCTTGGTGTTTAGCTTTATGTAGAGGAAAAGAAGCTGCTAGCTTGCAATACTACACTATAATACTGCATTATATTTTGCTATGATAAACTCTACAGTGTGTTTCTTTCCACTCAGTGGGCTACTGGTGTGTTGTAACTGAAGATGAGGGAGTGTGGGGTAATAAACGTGGTATGCAACCAAGATCCTAGCAGCTTTCAGGTCTGAACAGAACTTTAGTGTTGTGATGATTCACATATACTCGCTGCGGTTGTGTACCTAATACTGTTTATGCCTTTAAAGTAGTCGCTTTTTCATGTCTACTCTTTTTTTATACATAGGTTACATTTATTCCAGCTAACTAATATGTTACTCCATTCCACTGTGGGGGGGGGAATTTTTGTAGGTGAAATATTTAGCTACCAAAATGAGGCAGAATGGGGCTTATTGACAACCTGTTTACACAAAAGTTCCAAGACAAGGTCCCTAGACATCCAGGGCACTGCATTTCTGCTTCATGAAACGAAACGGATAATATCTGGTCTAACTTCAATGGTAGATAGGCTAGGCCCTAAAATTTGGTGTGATGCTCTACAACCTTCCCTGTTGGGACTTCGGTCTGTGGGCACAGATCATGGTCTAGGGATGGGATTCGATTTAATTCTTAGTGTCAGTGCATCTATGACTATTGAGTCAATCGCACCCCCTGTCCTCTCTCCCTAATTCACTTGTTCCTTCGACGCCCGTAAGGGCGCACGCAGGAGTCGATACGGGGGACAGGTTTGGTAGCCAGTCGATACTTCCCGCAGTTGAAGACACCAACGTGGGTAGCATCTAAGTATGTCGGACTCTCAGCTACGATATATTCATTGTAGCTGAAGTTGTGGTAGTAATTAGAAGTCAATCCGACCCACGCCCTAGTGTTAGAATCGGCTTTAGATCTGAAGTCAGTAGCATATTCCTGCACAAGTGGCTAAATCAGTACAAGCGGTTTTCTTAGCCACTACATTTTATTAACTTTACTGACCATGTAGCATTCTTCCATCCGATAGTCTCTAATTGTCATGTTGGTATTGAACTGGATCAGAGATAGTTAATATGATGATTACCAAAAATACGCATTTGGGCGTGCAGAAGCGAAACCTTTCTGCCCAACAGGGACCGCAAGGTGGCCGGCCAGCACAGTCACTTCAGCGTATGTGTAAGACTGCTGCTGTGCTAAGTTGCAATAGTGAGCAATTTGTAAATACACTATCTCGCGAGATATAACGCTCTAATTGTCCTTGGGAGCAAACATAGCCGGTAAGAGTTATCAAATCGTATTGTGACGTCGGGCAGGCATGCAGCCCACCCTCAGTGTGCTTTACTGCGTTGTAGTAGGTTTGTTATCAGAGTAGAGGTTATAACTCTTTGTTTGTAATCCGCATCTGTGGCACTTTGGCTCCACTATAGATGGGATACAAGCAGAAGGAAGTTAAGGGTATACAAGCACAGAGGAATTTCACCTTTGTTTTGACAAAGGAGACTTTATATAACATAAGAAAGTTTCTGTTGGGAGAGCATGGTAAAAGACGGGGAATACAATTGTAAGCTATACAATGCTTAAGGTTGCAGGTCATGAGTTTTCCAGTGTTCATAACTATACTCTACAGTCGCTAGGTATATCACAATTTAGCCTTGTTATGATTCGAAATGGTAATCTATCTATACGTACTAGTTCTCATCAACCCAGCAGTACTAAAGTATGTAACACATTAGCCAATTTATTTATTGATGCTTGTGGGGATGTCTACTTACATGGTCTAGTCTACATTATGATTTAACAAATACTCAGAGTACGGCAGGTTTCTTACAACTTGAGTACGTGCCAGCGTAGCAAGTGGTTTTAACCAGTTTTAACTGTGTTATGAC
>NC_133770.1:122594488-122605177 GCF_003597395.2 Chelonoidis abingdonii
AGTTTGGCAATGTTCTCATCCCTTCTCTTGTCAATCTCCTTGTCCAGCTCTTCCAATCGGGCCAGCAGGAGTCGCTCTTGTTGCTCCAGGAACTGCCGCAGCTGCTCAAATTCAGACAGAATCTTCAGCCTCTCTGTTTCTACCTGCTTCTGTAATGAGGAAGGGAAAGGGCAGGGCAGGCCTCACAGAGTGAGTCACCTGGGGCCAGATCTCCAGCTGGTTTAACTTTACGAACATCAAGGCAGCTCTGCCAATTCATGGCAGCTCCAGATGAGACCCGGGGTACTCAATGGGGAGGGGGATGGGGTATTTTATTGCAACCTTAAATAGTGCTTGAGAGAAGCTTTCCCATAAATACATAACGGCCAGACTAGGTCAGACCAAAAGTCCATCTAGCCCAGTATCTATCTTCCGACAATGGCCAATGCCAGGTGCTTCAGAGGGAATGAACAGAACAGGTGATCATCAAGTGATCCATCCACTGTCACTCATTCCCAGCTTCTGGCTACCAGGCTAGGGACACCATCCCTGCCCATCCTGGCTAATAGCCTTTGATGGACCAATTTTCCAGGAATTTATCTCGTTCCCAGTATTGTTAGGGGGAAGATTTTCCTACATTTCCCTGCTGGCTGTAATCTGACTGGTGAGTCTATGTGCCTGACACGAGAGAGTCTGTGACCTTTCAGGTAGGTCCCTGAAGGAGAAGTTAAGACAGGACTCTGAGGGTATATCCACACAGCAAATAAAAACCTGAGTCAGCTGACTTGGGCTCGCAGGGCTCGGGCTGCAGCACAGGCGCCAAATCCATGGGAGCTCCAGGGCTGGAGCCCTCACAGTGAAAAAAGAATGGGTGCTCAATACCCACCAGCTGCCCCATTGATCAGCTCCTCCTTCTCACACACCGCCTCTCACACGCCAGTGATCATCTGTTCAGTGGCATGCACAATGCGCTGGGGCGGGGAGGGGGAGAAGTGGGGGCAGGAAGAGGCGGAACGAGGCTGGGGCGCACTCGGGGGATGGTGTGGAATGGGGCAGGGCCTTGGGGGCAGGGGAGAAGTGAGGGTGAGCGTAGCAGAGAGCAGGGGTCGAGCACCCCCAGGGAAAACAGAAGGTCGGTGCTTCTGGGCTGCAGGGCTGTTTCTTTGCTTTGTAGACTTCAGGGTTCAGGGTGGAGCCTGAGCTCTGGGACCCTTCACTTCTCAGGGTCCTGGACCCCCATAGCCCGAGCCCGGCGAACCTGAGTCAGCTGGCACGGGACAGCCATGGGTGTCTAGTTACTGTGTGGACAGACCTGGATGACATTGAGAGTGAGAGAGTCTGGTGAAAGCAAAAAAACAAAAAAGAATGAAACAAAAGGGAACTCAACAGACAGCTTAACTCTCTAATACAGGGGTAGGCAACTTATAGCACGCGTGCCGAAGGCGGTACGCGAGCTGATTTTCAGTGGCACTCACACTGCCTGGGTCCTGGCCCCTGGTCCGGGGGGCTTGGCATTTTAATTTTATTTTAAATGAAGCTTCTTAAACATTTTTAAAACCTTACTTACTTTACCTACAACAATCGTTTAGTTGTATATTATGGGCGTATAGAAAGAGACCTGCTAAAAACGTTACAATGTATGATTGGCGCGCGAAACCTAAATCCGAGTGAATAAATGAAGACTCGGCACCGCACTCCTGAACGGTTGCCGACCCCAGCGCTAATACATTAACTCAGGAAATCCGGATAGCTGCCCAGCTCCCAGAGATGCCCAAACACATAGACATCTAGGGGTGCAAACAGGAACCCCCAGTAATTCTCGGCCTGTCCAAACACAGACACACAGGCCCAGACTGAGCCTGGACTCAGCAGGGATGGAGGGAGAACAGGCACTTTCTGTATCACACAAGCTGCCTTGTGCCCCTGGAGCAGATGTGANGGCGGCCGCGCATCTCCCGCCACTCCGCGCTCACACCCGCCCGGCCGGCGGCGTCAGTGCTGAGGCGGCCGCTGCGCGGGACTTTGCACCCCGGACTGTGGCTGTTGCTTCGGGTGAGTTGTTGCCTCCGATGGTCTCACTATGAATGCAAGTGTCGGGCGTGGGGTAGGCAAGGATGCCGGGACAGACCTAGGGCTCCGCTATCAACCCCCAGCCTGCCCGTCCCTCCCCCAGCGTCCCCGCTCGCCCGTGCCTTGCGGTGCCATTGCCCGGCCGGGCTAGGCGCGCTCCGAGCGGCTACTGAGCCTGCTGAGCCTAGCGCTCGAGGCGAGTTGCATTCTGTGAAACTCCCGGGCTGGGAGTCCGCATCAAGGACTGAGGTCCCGGGACCCGTGAGGCTGGGAACATTTTCCTGTTTGGTGAAAACTTAGATATAAGAAGCGAAAGGATTTTGCACTGGCCGCCTTGGCTCCCAGATTGGGCTTTCCCCGTCTTCTGTCATTGATGCCTTAGGAGACCTTCAAATGAAAAGTTAATTAAATAGTTTCATGGAGTGACTATATTCAAAATTTAAAAAATTAAAATCAGGTAGTCAGTTACAGTTCTGGGTCAGTCAGCATTTCCTCTAGAAAGCCCTATATATAATTTAGATCTAAAAATTCTCCCTGAGTTTCAGTTTGGTGTAGGGGAAACGGGGGCAAGGGGAGATTCCAACACTTCTGAAGTTTGTCTCAGTTTGCTTTGTAAACTGGAATTTTCAGCCCTTCATGTGGACATGCAGCTTTGGGTATTAAGGAAAAACACAGTTTAAAGACCAGGTTATTTCATTTAGAAACCCATTTTTTTGAGTATAGAAACCAAGTTGTTATGCTTTTATATTATTAAAAATTAGTTTCCAGCAGTTGATTTACTAGCATGCTTGGCAATAATTGGTAGTTGAAGGTCTCAACAGAGAGACTCACAATTGGATTGAAATAAAAACTGAATTATCCAATTGGACCCAGAAGTAGTCTACCCAAAAGAATGTTAAGGCATCTTTGTGAGACACTGTGGAGAAGATAACAATGCCACTGTCCATACATAATGGTTTGCTGGGTAGAGGACTTCACTATTCAGTGCTGTCAGTTAAGCACTTTTGTAAGCAGTAAATGCACTAATTTTGTGTGCAGTTAAACAAAAGAGGCCTAAAGATTGACGTAGTCAAAAATAAACCAGCAAAGAACATCTGTTAACTCACAATCAGGATTGAGGTTTTAAAAAAATCTCTACAGAATAATTCAGTACCCAGGAATGTAAATACTAAAGAAGTTAGGAAATGGTCAGTTAAGGTTCCAACAGCAACCTTTATGGGGCCACCCCTACTATTGCCTCTTCTTTCATTGCCTCATCAATCTTATCTCTGCCTCATTATGTATGTATGCTACAATACAGTTTTTCATTAATTGATCATATAACCCAATGTATAGTTAATGTTCAGTCCCAAAAAGAGATATGGGTATCTGGAATCTGTACTGAGATAGTGGGTGAGTACTTGACATCTCCAGCCTGCACGTAGAGAATGAATTGAAAATACAGGCGTCTCTGACCTGTATAGATAGATGGTACACTGCGGTCTGGATAGCTTTAGCCCGCCAGCAGAAGGCAGACAGGAATAGAGAGAGATTTTTATGTGGAGAATTGGTAAAGATTCAGGGCACAAAGTTAAATTTGGTGGCTGAACTTTAATTGAGAATGGTATGAATTTCTAATATCTGCATTCAAAATGACCGATGGGTAATATGCAGTGTTGTTGTAGCTGTTACAGTCCCAGGATATTAGAGAGACAAGGTGGGTGAGGTATTAGTTTCCGTTGGTGAGAGAGACAAGCTTTTGAGCCTACACAGAGCTGTCTTTCAGGTGTGGGAAATAGGTCAGAGTGTCACAGTTAAATAGAGGGGCTCTCGAACTTTTTTTGTGGGGATCACCTTGGAAAATATTCAGGGCCGCCCGGGGGGGACAAGTGGGGCAATTTGCCCCGGGTCCCGCAGGGGCCCCGTGAGCTGCTCCGTGTTTTCAGTGGCACTTCCGTGGCAGGCCCTTCACTTGCTCTGGATCTTCGGCGGTGGGTCCTTCCATGCTGCGGAAGACTCGGAGCGAGTGAAGGACCCATCGCTGAAGTGCTGCTGAAGCCTCGGAGCGCAGCCTGGTGAGTACAAGCGCTGCTAGTGGTGGGGGGAAAAAAAAGCCACAATCGACGGCACTTAGGCTGCTCTACTGCCACTGCTTCATTCTTTGGCGGCAGTTCGACAGCGGGTCCTTCCCTCCGAGAGGGACCCGCCGCTGAATTTTCGCCGAAGACCCAGCCCTGCCCCAGCCCCCCTGAATCCTCTGGGTGGCCCTGAAAATATTTCAGGCTCTATACCATGCCATTCTTATTTCTGCCCTGCTGCTGGTAGCAGTGCAGCCTTCTGAACTGGGTGCCCAGCCAGCAGCCGCTGCTCTTGCGACCACCCCTATAGTAGTCTTGCGATTCACTTTTGGGTTGTGACCTCGAGTTTGAGAAATGCTATAATATAGCTACTTATGCTAAACAAACACATATTTCAAGAAACCATTCAAGATAAAGTAGCCATTAACACTCCTCCAGGCATAGGGGAGGAAAAGAAGAGCAGAGAAGCAGTTGGGGAGGGTTGTTAGTGGGTTATAGATTGTTGTAATAATAAACCATAAATCCAGTGTTTCTATTCAGTCCATGATTTTTTTATGTCTAGCAAAGTTATAAGTTAAGTTCCCAGGCTTGTCTTTTGAAAGTGTTGTGCAGGTTTCTTTTGAGGATGAGGACTGATAGGTAAGATATAGAGCGATTGCCCACAGGTATTAAGGTGTTTCTGTCTTTTTTCATTTTCCTGTGTGAGTTCATTTGAGAGTGTACTAATTGTCTGGTTTCGCCCACATAGTTTCTATTGGGGCATTTAGTGCACTGGATGGGGTACACTTCATGTTGTAAAAGGCATGTTTAAGACCCATGGATCTTGAAAGGGGTATTGTGGGGGATGTTGATCATTGTAGCAGTGGAGATATGTCTGCAAGTTTTGCATCTATTGTTGCAGGGTCTGGCGCTGCTTTGAGTTGGTGTATCCTGATCTGTGGGAAGTTTGCTGCTGCTGCTGAGGTTGGGGGGTTGTTTGAAGGCCAGAAGACGGAGTTCAGGAAAGATTTCTTTCAAGATGGGGTCCCCATCAATTCTGGGTTGTAACAGTTTGATGATACCCCGTTTGGGTTCCACTATGGGGTGGTAGGTGACAGCTAGAGGTGTGTGGTCAGAAGTGCGTTTATTTCTGTATTGAAGCAAGTTCTCTTGGGGTATTTGGGTGTCGTGTTGCACGGTGAGATCTACTTATCTGGTGAAGTATCCTTGTCTGGTGAAGGCGGTTTTGAGTGTGTGAAGGTGTACATCCTGGACTTTCACCTCGGAGCATATTCTGGGTATCTGAGTGCATGGCAGGAGATACCGATTTCTTGGCATGTTAGGCGTGGTCACTGGAACTATGAAGACAGATATGATGATCTAGGGGTTTCTTGTATATAGTTGTCTGTAGGGTTCCGTTGTTGAAGCGGATTGTGGTGTCCAGGAAGTTGAGGCTGGTGTGGGAAAGTTCCAGAGAGAGTTTAATGGATGGGTGATAGTTGTTAATGTTGTGGTAGAAATCTTTGAGGGAGTTTAAGTTGTTTGTCCAGAGGATGAAAATATCATCAGTGTATCTCAGGTTTATCATTGATTTAATGGTGCATTTGTCCAGAAATTCTTCTTCAAGGAGACCCATGAAGAGGTTAGCATCCTGGAGGGCCATCCTAGTACCCCTTGATGTTCCCACAGTTTGGACAAAGTGGTTGTTTTTGAATGTAAAATTGTTAGGGGTGACGATGAAATGGATGAGTTTGGTGATTTGTTTGGGGTGGATATCTGAGGGTTGTCCATTGTCTTGTAAATATTTGAGGCAGGCAGCGATGCTCTCCTTGTGAGGGATGTTGGTGTATAGGAAGGTGCCATCCATGCTGGCAAGGATGGTGTTCTGCGAGAGGTTGTTAATGTTGTGAAGTCTGTGGAGAAAGTATGTTGCGTCCTGGAAGAAGTTGGTCCTTTGTGTGCTGAGTGGTTTGAGGATGATTTCTGTGAGTCCTGATATTCCTTCAGTAAGAATGCTGTGGCTAGATATGATGGGTCTGCCTGGGTTCCCTTGTTTGTGTATTTTGGGAAGCATGTAGAAGGTCCCTGGGGTGGGTTCATTGGGATGAGTTTGTAGAGTTTCTCTTGGAATTGTTTGGGGAAGGATTTGTGGATATCCTTAACTTCCTGGGTAAACTATGGTGTAGAGTCTTCTTTGAGTTCTTTATAGTAGGTGATGTTGGAGAATTGTCAGTTAGCCTTGTTAACATAGTTGTCCTGACTGAGGACTACGATGGCACCGCCTTTGTCTGCCGATTCAATCACTTTCTTGTGGTTAGATTTCAGGGGCTGCATGGCTGTTCTCTTGGCAGTGGAGAGATTATAGTGGATGTGATTTTTTAAAGGATTTTGCAGTCAATTTTTTTACTGAAGCAATCACTTCTCTTTTCTTCTGGTTGTCAGTGGGGACATGGTAAGTGTGAGTTTTGTTGTTAATGTTGTGATAGAGTTCTTTGAGGTGCAGACAGCAGAAGAATTCTTTTAGTTCTTCACATTTTAGTATGGTATTAGGTTCTATGCTGGGGCAGATGTTCAGTCCCTTAGAGAGTACAGGGACGTTTACAAGACTCTTTACATTATTTCAGTTTTTAAAAAAAAGAACAGAAAAGAAGAGGAAAGTAGAAATTTCTTCTGCATTGCTCACTACCAGATGGTGATAGACCCCTTCCAGAGACATGTCCAGCTCCTAGAGGTGCCTCTCCTGCAGGAGTTGATTCCAGTAACTAGGGTGATCAGACAGCAATGTGAAAAATCAGGACGGGGTGGGGGGTAATAGGAGCTTCTATAAGAAAAAGCCCCAAATATTGGAACTTGCCCTATAAAATCAGGACATCTGGTCACCCTACCAGTAAAGGACAGACACTCTCACTGTGTCTGGTGCCTGGGAAAACTCCATATCCCTCAGAAGTGTTCCCTCTAAAACCAGCTAAAGCCGAGGTCTTGCAAGAACTGGGATCTGAAGTTAAAATTCCTCCAGATGGATAAGGCACTTAAGCCTCCAAGCAGAGACAACTCGTGCCTGCTGATACTGGGGGACACAATGTAAAGGGCGGGAGCCATGTGACCACCCCACATGTCACTTCTGGGAGGAACCTTCCAGCCCCACCTCCCTGGTCCAGGGCAGCCAATACCACCCGCTCCAGCACCCGCACACACCCCTATGCATCGTCTCTGCCTTCAGGGGACTCTGGTGCTGATTCCAGATCCTCCCCAGGGGCTCAGGTTCTGAGGCAGCGGTACTGCCCCCTAAGGACAAAGACAAATATGGTACGACCTCTAAAGGAGCGGCACCAAGAAAACCTTTGGTACCGGGTGTGATCAAGCTCCTGTCTAAGGAGTGCTCTGCACTTTCACAACCATTGGTACCAACAACATACCACAGACACTCCTCTGTGGTACCAAGTGAGCCAATGGTACTGCAAGAGTTCCAATACCCTAGAGACCTGATGACTGGGGAAGAACTGCACTCCCCATTACTCGGTACTGGAGCGCTGGTGCCAAGCGTATCCCAATGCCCAGAATCACCCTCGGCACTGGGTTGTGTACCACCAATACCCTGGTCAGTGCCACCCTTACCCAGTGACAAGTCTGACAGTGACCAGGAGGATGTCATTTCCTTGGCCACTCATCATGGCCTGCTCTCACAGTACAAAGATCCTCCTCAATTCCATTGAACTGATCCCTTTAGACACCCCACCGCTCATGCCCTTTTCCCCTTCAAATGGCCATATTGGGATCCTTGAGCGACGTACATATCCCACATTTTGCAGGTGTCTAGTGTCTCTCAGAGAGAGTCTGCCAGATGGTCTCGTACAACGTCACTGTCCAGATCCCCTGAACCAGAGGAAGAGGAAACTTTTGAGAAACAGGCGGAAAGGCTTGAAAGGGAAGCTACCCCTCCAGCAAACTTCTCCTCATCTTTAGCAGATGAGGCTGTAATGCTCTCCTCCCCATCTTTAGCTGACGATTTCAAGAACTTCTAAGACATTTCTAAGAGGGTGGTAGATAAGCTGCAGATTCCCCTATGGAGATGGCAGATACACATCACAAGCTGGTGGATATTCTGCACATCTCCTCCTCATCCAGAATTGCCCTCCTAATTAATTAGGTGATTCTAGATCCTGGCAAAGTAATCTGGCAGACAACAGCCTCCATCGCATCAACTGTCAAGAGAGCTGACAAAAAAGTGCTACATCCCTCCCAAAGAGTCAAACTTGCTGTTTCAACATCCGCAACCCAACTCCATCGTAGTGGATGTGGTTAATGCCTCAGGCAAACAACATCATGCCAAACTGACCTCATATGATTAGGATTGGAAAAGGCTAGGTCTCTTTGAGAGGAAGGCATATTCATTGACAACATTGCAGTTTAGAGTTGTGAACTACCAAGCTGTCATGGCCAATTGTGATTTTATTAATTCTGGAAAATTCAGTATGTTTTCTGGAATGTTTACCAGAGACACAAAAGGAGCAGTTTCAGGCCAATGCCAGAGAGGGTCAGTTAGTAGCCAGAACAGCACTACAGACAGCACTGGATGCAGGCAATACAGTGGCCCGCTCGGTCTCCACTGCAGTGGCAATGAGGCGGGCTTCTTGGCTACACCTTTCTGGGTTGCCCAAAGAGTTGCAGACAACAGTGGAGGACCTTCCGTTTGAAAGGACAAACTCTTCGCAGAGTAGACAGATTATTCTCTCCACACCTTGAAGGATTCCCAGGCCACATTATGCTCCTTGGGAATCTACACTGGAGGACAGAAGAGAAAATATAGCTGCTCTCGGCCACAGCACAGGTCACAACCTCCTCAATACCCACCATCTCAATGCTATTACAAGCTGTAGTATAAGAGGCCCAGGGTTCAAAAGTGGAAGCAGTCAGCATCCCAAACTACAGCTTTTCAGACCACCTCTTTTAAGCACTTTTGATGGCTTGGTCGAGGGCCCGAACAATTTTACCTTGCAACCTCAGCTGCCATCTACCCACCTGTCAAACCCCTTCAGAAGTCGCCTGGCTGTCTTTCACAGCAGTTGGGAGAATATCACCTCCAACAGATGGGTCCTGGACATTATTTCGAAGGGTTCCACCATTCAATTCATGTCCCTTCCCCACTCCCACCCTCCTTCTGGTTCCCTCTTCAGGAACCCTTCTCTCAAAAACCTACTTCGTCAGGAAATAGGTCATCTGTTGGGCCTGAGGGGCATAGAATCAGTCCTGGTGCAACTCAGGGGCATCCGCAGGAATTTAAATTTGACCTGTTTTGGAGGGGCACCTTCTGTGATCCCCCAGGAGCTTGCTTTCCCTCCTCCCCACCTGGCCTTGGGAGGAGCTCACTGCCCTTCACTGCACCAGCCCTGGAAGGAGCTCGCTTTTTCCCCCACCCCAGAAGGAGCTTGCTTTTCCCTTCCCCACCATGCCCTGGCCCCAGCAGGAGCTCACTCGTCCCTCCCTGCTCCAGCTCTGGCAGGATCTCACTCTTCCCTGCCTCTGTGGCCCCGGGGCTGGAGAAGGTGTGTGCCCCCAATGATTATTGGGGGCCCCGTGCCCCTGATTTCTCCCCCTTGTGCACACCCCAGGGTGGGTAAGGGGGTTTACTCTCATTATTGTCTGATCCCCAAGGTGAAGGGAGGTTGGAGGCCCTTGTAAATCTAAGGGCATTAAACAAATATGTGAAGGCGCTGAAGTTCCAAATGGTCACGCTAGCAGCCATTATTCCAGCTCTGGAGCAAGGAGATTGGTTTTTGGCTCTCGACCTACAAGATGCCTACTTCCACATCTCAATAAGACCATTTCACAGGCGATTCCTACGGTTTACCTTTGGGCATCACCGTTATAAGTACTGGGTGCTCCCATTCAGCCTCTCAGCCACATCCAGCGTATTCTCCCAAGCTTCTCTCTGGTTCACCTGCGTATATTTGGCCTTGTGATCTACCCATACCTAGATGACTGACTTCTCAGGGCTCCCTCATTTCAGGATGCTATATGAGCCACCCAGACAACCATGGTCACGTTTTTGCCCCTGGGTCTACAGTTCAACTTACAGAAATTGATACTGATCCTGGTACAGTGTGACGTTATTGATATAATCTGGGACCATATAGAACATGGGTGCAGCCAAGGTCCTGTAGTGGCACCAAATCTTATGAGGTGTCTAAGACCAGGTTATGGGTTGCTGGTTATGATTATGCTGTCTGTATGCATGTGTCATTTTGTAGTTGAAGTTATGAATATTGGTTCTGTACTGTCTGTACTTCAAACTTATACTATGCTTCTGGGTGACATCCCAGACAAGTTGGTGTTAGCTCTGCCTAGCCTGTTTGATGGCCCATTGAGGACAATCAGCTATACAATTGACCCATTGAGAGAAGGCAGATATGCCTTGTAACTCAGCAAAGTATGCAGGAACTTGCCCATGTGACTCCAGACTCCATTTAACTGTAATTTTCCACAGTAACAACAAAGAGGTGTTCTTACACCTGGAAAAGATTATAAAAGGCTGATGCCTCATCTCCATCTTGTCTTCAATCCTGCTTCTTACCTCTGGAGGGACTTTGCTACAAACTGAAGCTCT